>NC_135542.1:67079898-67379898 GCF_045843805.1 Urocitellus parryii
GACACTGACTTTGGGTGAGTGAGCCTCTCTGAGTCTATTTCTTCACTCATAAAGGAGATAACTGTACTTTGGAGGGTTGCTATGGTCCTTGTTATGTTTCTGCAGAGGAACATGCCTCTACAGGGGGTTGCTATGGTTAGAATTAAGTCCTTTGCTTTAAGCAGAGAGGCCCATGTGGCACAGTGAGTTCCAAGTGCAGTCCCTGGGTTCGAATCTCATCCTCACTGCTCATAGAGCTGGATCTCCAGGCCCTAACTTAACTTTTCAATTCTCCATTGCCTCCTGTGATGTGAGGTACCACCATTTTTTTCCCCTCAAAAGGCCTATTTGGTGGTTTAAGTAAATAATGTGTGTTAGGTACCTGGCATACAAGGGAGGGCTCCATAAAGACGAGTCCCTTTCTCCTCCTGTTTCCATCCCCTTACACAGCTTCTTTCTGGCTTTGGCCCAAAGATGGTGGGAGAAAGAGGTCAGGTTCAGGTGTCTTCAGGAGAAGAGGAGTGTGGATTGTGGATGGAATCCCAGCCTCCTGGGCTCCAAGGGTAGGAGGGTCTCAGGTGCTGGTACTGGGAGGGGGTTTGGGCCTAGGGAGGGATTATGTTTTCCATTACCCAAACATCTCCAATTTCAGCCTCCAATTTGGGGAAGCAAAATAATTTTGGCCCCCCACGCAGTATCTGTCTCTGGAACTGATTATCTGCTTTGTTAAGTTCAGAGGCATTCTGATAAGGGTAATTGAATTAGGCTTCCAGGGACTCCTACGAGCAGGCTAGCAGCCACAGTAGGGGGTCTTGCGGGCCAGGCCCCTTAGCATGCAGGCTCTCCCTCCAAGGAGGAGCAGCCCTCCTGGGGGTCACAGTGCCTTGGGCTTGGCCTTTGAAGATCTCTGTGTTGCAGAGAAGCCCCTCCACACTCTGCAGGCCCTTCACGCTTCCCTGGGGTGCTCTTTCGTCTGTTCCCAGCCCCTTGGAGGCCTCTGGAGGAGAGGGGCTCTGAAGTCTTTCCTTGAGGCAGAGGAATTTCTGGAGGTCAAAGAAATGTCTGTTTGGGGACAAAAGATCAGGAGGTCAAGGTTCAAATGATGTTGATCTAAATTTTTCCCAATTCCAGGGGGTATTTTTTTTCCCTCAGGGGAACTTGCCAACACCCTCCTCATCATCTTGACAGGACTCTTGACACCTGAAATGACAAAAAGTTTGGACATTTGGGGAACTTATTATGACAGCGGCTGCTCATGTTTTCAAAAATCAGTGGGCTGTAATAAGAATGATTCAGTCCCTACAATGTGTTTCTCAGGCCTGGACCATGGTCTCTCCACCCCAAATGCCTCCTGTTCTTGTGACTGGCTTTGAAAAAAAAATCACAGAATCTGCTTGTTGCACCCCTCTTGGGTATTGTTGGTTTTTTTCCTTCCACCAGGCTCCCATGGATTCAGCATGAAGAGGTGACAAACAGCAGAGTCACTCTGCCGTGTGCCCTTCAAGACTCAGACCCAGTCCTCTTGGTTCCACGAACCACAGTCAGTGTTACCGCTACCTCAGCTTCTGCCCATCAGCCAACTCTCCACCACCTGCTGACCCTGTTGATCCTTATCATTATCACAAGCAAAAGCAATGTCATTTTAGAGAGCAAGAGAACAGGTCTGGGCTTGAACCCCCAACTCTGGAATTCACCACCTGTGCTACCTTTGGCAAGTTACCTACCTGGGAGAAACAGCCATGACTCAGATGTTCCAGAACTCCCTCTGTTGATGGTGTCCTCAGCCCCCAAACATCCCATTTATCAAGAAGTTAGGACCAAAGAACTTAAGAATTTGTGTCTTGTCGAAGTAATCCTATAAACTGAAGGAAAAAGTAATAGTTTGACTTCATTCTTAAGTAGCAACAGGTATTTATTAATGGGATGTAGTCGCTATATAAATTATTAAATCTTGGAATGTGATTGGACACCACTTCCCTCATCTCCAGTTCCATGTTGACTTTCATATGGTTCTTGTTTACTTATAAGGCCACCTCCAAAGATCTAGCTCCACAAAGATATGACATCATTAGAAGGAATGTAGTATGATCTAATGTTAAAACTGTGAACTACCTTGAGCTAGTCTGCACAGTGTCTAACAGATGTTAAGTATCATTGTGTTTCTCTGAAGTAACCCACAGTCCCCTTATGAGTTTGCTTTGGCACCCCAGAGTGGGAACTGTTGCAATAATGTTTAAAAAGCACCTAACACATTGTAAGTGTTTAAAAAATGGCAGCTCTCATTATTTCTCTTTGAACTTTTAAAGTCACTGTTGGTTGCCTTGTGACTGAATTACCGAGCTGCCAGTCTTGACTACAATTCATTAGTTTGATGTAGTTCAAAAGTCAGATATTCAAGTATTCTCTATGATTGGAATGTAGTAAGGGCTCAGTAAATGTTGCTTGAATGGATGGACTGTGGATGGATGGATGGCATGGATGGATGGATGGATGGATGGATGCCTTTTGAATCATTCACCTTCTGGTTCCTTCATTCTTATAGGCTCCACCCTTGCATGCATTCATCCATCCATGCATCAATAAGCAACAGAAAGATGACTCCTCTGTCATTTGGAGTTGTCTCCCAAACCCTGCCTCACTCTCAAGGATGCGGTTGACCCTTCCTTCCATTTGGTCTATCCTGTGTGCTTTGAAGAAACCTCATATTTGGGTCTCAGCTCTGGTACCATCTTTCATGTATTTTCTCAGGTTCTTTGCAAAGTCCTCCAGGTCAGAAACAGATGTATTTCATCCACAAATTCCCTCATTTACTCACATGAAATGTTCCTTACTGGGCTGACCATAAGCTAAGTGATCACTAAATACTTAATACTTAAGTGAATTACTGATTTATGTCATAGTTTTAGGTACAACAAATGTCAATATGTTGATCAACTTGGATAGTGACTCATTAATTACTAAATGGGCAGCTAGTTACCAGCCAATACAACCTCACGGCTCACTGAAAGAAGGAGGAATCAGGACAGCTTTAGCAGGCTGTGGGTTTCGCTAAGGAGCAGCCAGACAGAACTGGATGTTGAAGGATGGATAGGGTTGAGAGAAACCAAAGAAGGAAGGCAGGCATTTAGGATTGGGATGGTCGGGCATGGCATGAAAAATGACCTGGAGGGAGAAATGGGCTTGTTGGGTAAGGGTCTGGTGAGGTAAAAGGCTTAACTAGATAGAGAAGGGAGGAGATGGAATCATAAGGATTGGTGCTACAGTTTGGATGTTGAGTGTCTCCCAAATGTCTATGTGATGAAGGCTTGGTTTCTAGGGTGGTGTTATTGGGAGGTAGTGGATCTTTAAAAAATGGCAGCCATTGGTGGGTTCTAGAGGGAGGTCCTTAGGTCATTGGGGGTATGCTTTTGAAGGGGATTGTGGGAGCCCAGCTCCTTCCTCTTCCTCTCTTTTGCTTACTGGCTTGTGATATAGACAAGTTTACCCCATCATGTGCTCCCATTATGATGTGCTGCCTCGCCACAGGTCCCAAACAACGGGGCCAATCTATGATGGACTCAAAAATCCAAAACTATGAACCCAAATAAACCTTTCCTCTTCATCACCTAATTATCTCAACTATTTCATTATAGTGATGAAAAGCTGGCTAACACAGTCGGAGAAGAAACTTCCAAGATCTGGAAAGCTAGGAAGAAACATACGCAGTTATATAAATAAATGTGACCAGGTGCAGTTCTGTGGAAGCTATGTCACAGAGTTGGTTGTGTAAAGGTTCAATCACTTTACCTAGGGAAAAGGGACAAGGGGCAGAGGGGAAATTAAAATAATCTACCCTATTACAGGAAAACTCCAAATGAAAACATTTTGCTTGGGTCTAACTGGCCATAGGTCTGATGGTTTTTTTATCCACCACACAAGTAAATAGCTCAAGGGCAGCCTGCCCACCAGCATAAATCTTTCTGTGGAAAATACTGCCAGTGTGGCCATGGAAAATGCCCTCTTGCTGACCATAATTACATAGAATGTGTGCAAATAAAAGCTGAAAGAAAACACTTTTGCAGAGCCATATATATATATATATATATTTTTTTTCTTTCTTTCTTTTTTCTCTGTTCTTATTTTGACAGAGTGGAAGAGAAATTCACAGACCATTTTCTCATACTCCCATTTGGGGCAGCATGAGCTCATGCTGGCTAGACTGGGGGTTGGATTTCAGCGAAAGACTTAAACCTTGTTTCTACACATCATTTTCTATTGGTGGGTCTTTCAGTCCTGAGATGGTTTCAGGACGCATGAGTTGCCGAGGAGACTGTGGATACCATTGTCTTGTTTAGCTCTGACCAACCAGAGATATGTGGTCTTCTTCAAACAAAAGGAGATGGGAGACATTGGGGTGTTCAAAGCACAATCCCCAATTTTAAGGTTAACTTCCCTATCATATAACCCTCTGTGTCCTCAACTCTTCCCTGTGGGGTCTCTTCAGAGACAACTTTTAACTCTGAGGAAGTCCAGAGAAAAATACAATAAATGTCTCCTAGAGAGGCTTCTCAAAGCTGTAAGTTGGCAGATTTTGATCCTTTAGGTTTCACATCTATCTTTCCAGAAAGTTGCCCTTTCTCCTCTTCTCTTTGATCTTTTCTGGAATATTTGAGGGAAAAAAAATCCTTAGGGAAATAGTTGGTATTTGCGTGTCTTGCAATGATGGATAAACTGGCTGCCATCAAGTCTGGGCTCCAAAGTGCAAGAGGCTCAGGGTAGACACTTGCTTTGGTCCAGCTCTGCAGGAAGACACATCCAGGGGCCCTGCAGTTGCACATTGAGCACACGTGCACTAGAGTTGGAAATGGATCGGGAACCGGCAAACGGGAAGGATCCAGGGAAGTCTGGAGACTGCCCTCTTCTCCACATCTCTTGACCCTTCTGCCTGCTGTTCCATTCTTCTTTCTGCTCACCCAGAGTTAGTTCCTTCTTGCCCACGGCCCATGATGACTGCCAGAACTCTTGGAAACTACACAAATTTTGGCCTCTGTACCCAATGTTAATGGGCTGGTTCTCTGTTTCGTAAGAGAAATATATCTAGCTCAACTAGCCCCCAAATCATTTTGGGGGACAGGTATAAAGCCCAGGTAAGTTGAGAGCTAGGTTGCCCTTGTATTGGGTACCCATCCAGGTGGTAGTCAGCTGAGTGAAGGGCAATGGGCTACTCAGCAGCAGAGATTTTGAGTTCAAGTGTGGACGATGCAAGCAACACTTGCCATCGGAACACAACAGATACAGCACTGGTGGGGAGACGGCAGTAAATCACACACATAGCTTCTATCAGCTTAACTAATTTATTTTTACATATAAAAATATTTACCTAGGAAGAAAAATCATAATCATGAATACCATGTGATTGTGACTTAATCCAAGATACACGGGTACATGGTACATGTGGATATCTAATACCACCCAAATAACCTGTTAAAGAATCTAAATATCTACATGACTGGTGTAACTCCACATTATGTACAACCACAAGAATGGAAAGTTATACTCCATGTATGTATAATATGACAAAATACCCTCTGCTGCTATGTATATCTAAAAAGAGCAAATAAAGAAAATTTAAAAAAATAATCTGAATATGCACTTTAACTTTTTACTGCATGTCAGAAGAAGTTCATTTTCCTTCAAAAACAAAGTAATCCTATTCAACTAGTTATTTGAATTTCAAAAAATTCTTTGTTTTTAGAACATGATTTCACCTACCCAGAAAAGATGGGAAGAACTGTAGTGCTTAGGTTATGCTAAGCTCTGGTTATTGAATGTCTTCCAAAGGCCTTTGTGTTAAAGGTTTTGTTCTCGGGGAGGCACTATGGGAAGGTGCTGTGCAGGTCAAGGAGGTGGTGCCTCATGGAAGGTTTGTAGGTCACTGGGGACATGCCCTTGAAAGGGATTTTGAGATTCTAACCTCCTCTTCTTTCTCTTTTGCTTCATGACTTGTGATGTAAGTGGTTTTCCTGTGCCACACACTCCTGCCACTATGGGCCATCTCACCAAAAGTCAAAGCAATAGGGCTGTCAATCATGGAATGGGATTTCCAGAATTGTGGGCCAGTATAAACCTTTTCTCTTTATAAGTTTATTATTTCAGGCATTTCATTATAGTGATGGAAAATTGACTAATATAAGTGATAATCTCCATTTCTTTTCTTTCTTTCTTTTTTTTTTTTTTTTTTTTGGCAGTGCTAGGGATTGAACCCAGGGTTTTGTGCATGCAAGGCAAGCACTCTACCAACTGAGCTATACCCATTTTTTTAACACTTTTTATTGTTCACCCCTAGATATTTATTTTATTTATTTATATATGGTACCGAGAATTGAACCCAGTGCCTCACACACGCTAAGCAAGCACTCTACCACTGAGCTACAACCCCAGCCCCTGATAATCCCCACTTCATTTAAGACTTAATTTTGTAGAAAGACAGCCCCACGATGTCCCAGCCCATGTCTCAGGATACGTAAGTGCAACCATGACCTGCTCGCAAGTATTCAGCATGCTGAACCCAGTTAAAGAAGAAGTGCTCTGGCACAGTAGAGGGACACGGGAAAGGTTGGGTATGTTATTTAAGATTAGGTTCAGTTGCTAGTAACAGATATTCAAATAGCCGTGGAATGGCCAAAGATGGTCATTTCTTTCCCAAGGAAAACTTCAGAACAACACAGAAGCTTTGCTTTGTTCATTCCAATGGTGAGATCTTTAATTCTCAGATACAGCCCCCCTCTTCCTGTAGTCCAGGATACAATTTCACCTGCCACGTCTCTGTTTCAACAAGTAGAAAGGAAGGAGAGGGAAAGAAGAAGCTAAGGGCATGTGCCAGCTATGTCCTCAGTAAGGTCCTTAAAATATGCCATATGAACTTCTGCTTACGTCCCATTGGTCAAAATTTAGTCATATGCCACACCTAACTACAACAAAGGCTAGGCAAGGCAGACTTCATTCCAGATGGCCATTTGCCAGTGGACATTTCTCTTACGATGTATATTAGCCAGGATCAGAATCTATAGAAGTGTATGTATATAGAAAAAGATTTGTTGTATGGAATTGGCTCACATGATCAGGAAGGCTAGTAAACCCCAAATCTGCTCGGGGAGACCAGATTTTTTGCTCTGTTCAGGCCTCCAACTGATTGGGTGAGGCCCACACACATGACCCAGACAAAATTAACCATTGTACTATGGAAGAAGTGGAGCTGGATACTGGGGACAACAGCTGTCTCTATCAGAGTGAAAATCCACAACTTTTACTCTGAATGAGAATGTAAAATCCCCAAGGCCAATGACTGTCCTCATGGTTTCAGCAAATTTTTATGTTACTCTGCATAACAATGGTAATCCCTAGGCCCACATTTTCCCTCTTTGCTTCTATAGAAAATTTTGTCTAAACCAGAACTTCACAGCTTCTCTGCCTGACCTCTGCTTATGCCATAAAACTGTCTTTCTTTCCTCCTTTGTTGGGGAGGGGGAGTGGAGAGAAGAGACTGTAGCTCTCAAAAGAGCCTGGCATGGGACAGGACTTAAGTGGGATGGTTGCTGAACTGGGAGTCTGAAAGCTGGGACTTGGCCCAGCACAGGTGACTGGGTTAGCTTCACCTCTGAAGTGGCTGCTTCATCTCTTTGAGCTTCAGATTCCTCACCCATAAAGTGAGGAGAATCTTCCTTGCCTTCCTCAAAGGGCTATTTTAAACGTAGGAATTAATATCTAAGGAGGACTTGGAAAAACTAACAGTGCAATTCTAACATAAAATCATTCACATTCACTGGTGGGGGAATTCTGCTCTTTCCTCCCTCCCTTCCTTCTCTGTTCACTTTAGCAAATGCTAAAAGCCAAATGGGCCAGGGCTGCGCTGGGCTTTCCTGTGCATCACAGAGGGTCTTCCTACCTGGCCCGCTCCCTCCCCTTACTGCCAGGAGGATCCTGGTTGTCTGAATAGCTCCCTCCCGCCTCCCACAGCCACCTCCATGTTGCAAACAGAGCCCTGCGGCCAACAGCAGTTTATCCAATCTCATCTTCATCATGAAACTTCCAGGAAGGGACGGGGAAGAAATCAGCTCGCACACTGAATACTCACCCGCAGGATGAAATGTACACAGAGACCCTCAAAATTGGTGTTAAAAGCACATAAACCTCTTGGGTTGTTGAGATTCTAGCCCAAGCAGGGTGTGTGTGCAATATCACTAAAAGCAGGTATGATGGATAAAAATGAGTGATGGCCCCTTCCAAACATAAACCGAGCTGCTCATCCCTCAGGGTTGTTTATAAATAGAGGGGGGTCCATTTGCTCAGGGTCCCGAGGACAGGCCGGCACTCCATTTAGATAACGACCACACTTCGCGCCCGGCCACCACTCTCCAGGCCGCAAGGGGTGATTAATCAAATGGTGTTTTGGTTTCTCCCGATACACATCTACTCCTTCCGCTTGAGAATGGGCTGAAGGCGGCTTCCAGGGTTTACAGAACAGCGCGGGTGCACATCAGAAGGCAGCAGGACCTGGCCCTCCCGGGCCACGGCCGCACCTCAGTGGGCATGCGCGGGGCGCCCAGCAGCGCGCCGCAGTCCCCGCGGGCCTGCTCTCCTGGGCCACCCCTGACCGTGGTCTTCAAGACAGAGATGCTTGAGTTGAAGAAACAGCAACACTGGAAGCACCGGAAGACATCTGCCTTGGTGACAAGATCGGTTTTAAGTCCCAGGAATGAAGAGGGACCCCTTGTTCCATGCGCTCCCATGAGACCCTGCACCCCCACACTGCCGGCCTCAGGACTGCATCTGCCTCGCAGGCCACCAGCTGCTTTAGTCCTGTTTGTTCATCACCCCCAAGAAGCCCAGGGCTTCTACGTCATCCTTTACTCCTTAACTCTCACCTCCAGACAGCTCCAGGAAGCCCTGATCTTGACCATCTCCCACTCTCCCCATTTCCCCAAACCTTCTGAGTCTCATAGTCCCTTTGAAAGCGGCATCTTGCCTTTGGCCATCACCTGTTTGCTGTAACCCAACGCTGGCTTTCTACCAAGGACGCACTTTCCACAGGGCCCTCTCAAGGGGGTTCTGCTTCCCTTCCTCCATCCCTCTTGTGACAGTGGGGACCATGGTCCCGCCCCCTCCATATAGTGCCTGCTTCAGAGCACATACCATCAGGCTGCAGCTCCTGCAATGGCCTCTGGTTACAGACCTCTACTCCTGAGCCCTGGCTTGCTGCTCTCCTGTTAGACTTCTTAGTGACTTCAATGTCTGTGAAGATGATTCTTCCAACATCCAGACTTCTCCGTTCCTTGATCATCTCTCCTCCAATGGCCTTGCCCTCCAACCTATCCCTGACACTTACACCCACGCCATCACCCTCGCACAATCACTGACTGCAACACTCTTACTGTTGCAATTTCATCTTCCCCCTCTAGAATCACCCTGGCTGCGCTGATTTATCCCCCTGTACCCAGCCCCAATAATCCTTTGACCCAGACTTCCATGTACTGTTGAACATTTCGTGTACTGAACAGAAATCCTTAGCCAAAGAACAAGTGGGCCCTGAAATCCAGCCCAGGTTCCAGAACAGCGCTGTGCACAGCCTGGTTCATGGCCTCATCCACCCAAGGGAAAAGGCAGGTTTTTCTTTGCACAATTGTGGGTCTGTATCACTGTAAAGGAAAGTATTTTTTATAATTCACTTAAGATTCTCCATGGACCAGCACCAGCTCTGATTTAGCCCCGTGGGGACCTACAGTTCATTGTGGGCACTATCTGTCCAATGTCCACCAGCCCCCTCTCGCCCTTTTTGCCTTTTCCTGCTTAGATATTATGTTTCATGACTATAAACCCTATGCATATACTTGAAACACCCTACCCCTTTCTCCCTCATTGTCTCACTTGGCAAAATCCTAATCCTTAAAAAAAAAAAAAAATAACCTTCCAGCTACTTCGAAGCTATCCCCATTGCAGTTGAGTGTGACCAGAGGAAGACACACATTTCACATCCCTGTTCATGACCACTCACTTTCGGTGAGCCCTTAGTTCTGTCTGGT
Organism: Urocitellus parryii; assembly: GCF_045843805.1. NCBI lineage: Eukaryota > Metazoa > Chordata > Mammalia > Rodentia > Sciuridae > Urocitellus > Urocitellus parryii. The sequence continues at coordinate 67,089,936 of NC_135542.1, forward strand.
AATCAGAATCTAGCCACAGTCCCACTCTTTCAGCCCCCAGTCTGTTGTGTGCACACAGGGAGAGCTCCATTTCCCACTTCTCTGAGCGAACACAAGCAGTCAGAAGAGAGCGTCCATATGGTCCCGCTGCCACATTCACCCATTCATCCAACCTGCGTCCCTTATTTTGCCTTCCCTTCCGTGACTGTGGATGAACTGGTCCTGCTCTCATCCAAAACCGACGGTTCCACTCTACTATTTAGATCCCGTCCCTTCCGCCTCTGGGAGGGCTTTGCTGTAATAGTTACCACCCTTCTCTCCTACATCATCACCAAGTTTTATCTTTCTCCTGAATCATTTATATTAACATATCCACAAATTGTTACGTTTTGTCTACCTAAAAAAGAAAAAACTTCCTCTTGACCCTGTGACTCCTCTAGCTACTACATCATTTCTGCTCTCCTTTTCAGCAAAACCTCCTTTGAGAACAGGCTGTATCTGCTGCTTGTCCCCCGCCCCTCCCCCATTGCCTCCTGAATTGGCTCCAGGCAGGTTGTGGTCCTCATTCTTCTTGTCAAGGTTACCAATGACCCACACATCGCTACATCCAATGGTCAATTATCCATCCGGGGCTCATTTGATCTATGATCTATCAGTGACTTGGCTGGTCACTCTATCCTTCTCCACTTGGCTCCCAGGACTCTGTTCTGTTATCATCTTCTTTGACCAAATTGACCACACCCTCTCAGATCCCCTTCCTGGTTCCTTCCTGTCTCCTTGACAGCTGAACATGAACCTGGTCTGGAAGTCCTTGAAGGAGTCTTCTCATCTCTATCTACACTCACTTCCTTGGTGAACTCGTCTTCTCTCACAGCTGATGATTCTCAAAATTTCTACCTGTAGCCCCTGAACTCTATATTCAAATATCTACCTGCAAAACACAGAATCTCTGCTTGAATCTAAGACTCAAACTTAACATGTCCAAAGAAGAGTTTCTGATTCCAGCTTGCATATACCCTCTCAGTAATGGCAATTCCATATTTCCAGTACCTAAACCAAAAAACTGGGAGTAACAATTGCCATGCCCCTTCATTTATTAATTACTAGCAAAGTCTGTCAATTGTGCACTCAAACTTTACCCAGAACCCAGCCACTACATATGATCTGTATTACTACTACCAAGGTCTCTATAATTTCTCACCTGGTGTATTATTATAACAACTGAGGCCCTTTGCTTTGTGAGGCTGTGGGCAGAGCATCCTTATGTAGCCACCCCCACAACGGCCTGTGCTTCCTCACAACATTTTGGCTAGGTTTAAGCACAAGGAGAGAGGGCCACACAGGGGTGAGTGGGGGGACAGAGAGAGAGAAGCTAGAGTGTCTTTTTTAACTTAGCCCTACAGGGTCAGATCCTACATTAAGCACTGAGGACATAAAGATGAATAAGAAATAGTCCTTGAGTCCAAGGAGTTTACAGAAGCAGAAGCAGACAAGGTAACTCCATGTTAGTCCCTTGCATCCTAAGTGCAACCTAAGCAGAGGGCATCTTGGAAAGTGAAGTGAGAGAGGGAAATCAGATGGGGGGTTAGAGTTGATTTTGAAGGTTGAGCAAGAATTACAATATGGAGAAAAAGAGAAGCTTCTTTATCATGGGAACTGCACACATGCTGGGCAGAGGTAAAAAAGGGTGCTGCAAGGTCAACAGTTGACAGACCATGGGGTGAATCAGATGGGATGGATTCAAATCTTCTTGCAGTTACTGTTAGACTTGGAGAAATGATGCAATCTCTCTGAGCCTATTTGCTCATTTACAGAACAGAAATTACTTTCAGACTTGAGAAAATCATCACTATGTGAGACACTTAATAGATGTCCACTAAATGACAATTAAAAAATTAGTTGGCTAGGTTTCATTGAAGTTTTTTCTTTTACCAGTCCTGTTCCAATAGGATAAAACAATCCTCAAAGTTTTAATCTAAGAAATAGAAGAAGAAATTTTGGGAGCAAGGAAGTAGAAATCAAATTTACATAGCCTGACTATAATACCCTCTCACCCCTAATTTCAACAGAGAAATTCCTTGCAGTGGACGAGGTATTGGATTCTGGGACCTAATCTGAAAAGCACTGTCCTGTGATATGGACTGATGGGTGAGGCACAAGGAGGTCATGTCACCCTCTATGTCAACTGGGGCAGATGGGTATTATGGTTTGGATATGAGGTATCCCCCCAAAATTCTTGTGTCAATGCAAGAACATTCTAAAGTGAAGTTATTGGATTGTGAGAGCTGCAACCTGATCAGTCCTTCCTAGTTTGAATGCACTGAGTGGCATTTGTAGGCAGAGGGGGCATGGCTGGAGGAAGGGGTGCTGGAAGGGTTCATCTTCCCTGTAGTCCCTTATCTCCCCTCTCTCTGCTTCCTGGTCACCATGAATAGAGCAGCACTTCTTCACTACGCACTTCTGCCATGACGTTCTGCCTCATCTTGGGTCCAGAGCAATGGAGTTGGCTGACCATGGACAGAACCTATGAAACCATGAGCCAAATAAAAATTTTCCTCTTCTAAGTTTTTTTCCCCAGTTTTTAAGTTTTTTAGTGCATTATAGTTATACATTTAGTGAAGTTTATTTTGATATATTCCTAAAAGCACATAAAATAGTTTTCTCCCAGTAGTGTAGCAGTGTCCTTTCCACTTCCCCTCCCTCCTCCTGATCCCCTTCCTCTCCTCTATATCTAAATTGTTCTTGTTAGGTATTTTAATCACAAAACTGACTGTCACACAGAGAGTACAGTGAAAATAAAGTGGAAATAAAAGGTGTCTTTTTCAGCTCAATTTTTAAACTTTAAACTGCTGAGGACAGACAACACACCATCTGGTTCCTGCCTTCAAGATGCTTACAACAAACTTGGACTAGAGTTAAGCATGCAGATGAGAGTTGGAGTCACAGAACTTAATCAAGTATTTCGAAGGTTGGAGCTGAAGGTGGAGCCGCTGGGATCAGGAGCCCTGTCCTGGCTGTGGGGTCTATGGGCCCCCCATCTGTCTTACCAAGTCTGGCTCTGTGGAGGCAGATGGTGTCTCTGCATAATCGCCTGCTTCTTTTTTAGCTGTTCATTCCAAGATTGCAGCTTTCTGCAAAGGAAGTGCAGCCAAACCTTAAAGCCATGAGGCCAGATCCATCAAAAAGCCGGCCCCACATGCTTTGAGGATTAGCATGGGGCTTATTTAACACTCTAATTAATGTTTTGATAATTTAACAATTTTGTATGCTTTTGGAGGGCTTTCGAGGGGAGCGACCTTGGCAGACAAAACCACATCTACTTTCATTCTTAGAGAGATGCCTTTTCTGATCCTATTAATGAGAAACACCCTTCCTGTCTGTGCTGGGCCACGGGAATGAGAGCAGATTTCCTGCTGTTGCAGGGGGCAGGGGCATCCCCAGCAGTGGGACCAGTGAGATGGGGGGCTGAGCAAAGCAGAGCAGGGGCCTTCTAGCCCCCCCGGCACACCAGTGTTGGTGACAGCCCTGTTCAGACGGTGACATGCCAAGTGCTGGAGACAGACAAAACTTGCTGAGCTCTTCCTTCTGTGTGACTCAGTTTCTCCTATTTTAAATGGACATGGGCATCCTTACAGGACTGGCCTCAGTCCATGATTGGCCAGGAATGGCTGTATCACCAGGAAGAGGAAGGGAAGCTAAAATTAGAACTAAGATGAAGAGACCACACAACCCACAGACAGCAAACATGCCAAGGCTGCAAAAGCCCCTCTGCATGATGAGAGGTTCCTTCTAGAAAAGATGCAACTACCCTCTCCTTCTAACCCCCGCTCTGTGGAGCAGAGCTTAGGAGTGCAGGCCTCCCGGATTGACTGGATGGAGTTCGAATCCCTGCTCCATCCCTGCCTCGCTGTGCTTCTAGATGCTGGTTAGTTGACGTCTCTGAGCCTCTTCATCCATAAATGGTGCATTCACAGCACTATCTCTATCCTTCACAAGGTTACCATGAGAATTCAATGAGATACCAAAGAGGCAGTCCTTCCTTTGCGTAATTTAAATCCATATGCATTTGGTCATTACAGGTTAGGTTCAATAATTCCTGTCCCCGACAACATGGTTCAAATGTCAGATACCATGATACCTGCTGAGTGCCAAGGAGGGTTAGTGGCAAAAGAGAGTGCAGGGAAGGAAGAGCTCGCGTGGGCTGGGTTGCTCAGAACCTCACGGACAAGGTCATGTTCTCTTTTTCTCCCCACAGACCGGTCCTCAACCCTAGCTGGCCCTCTCACAAAAGCAAGCTACTGATAAGAAGGCGGGGTCAGGAGCATTAGGAGAGAATCTGAAATAAAACATCTGCCAGGGTCGCCGCTGTTGGGGAAGATGGATGGAGGCAAGCTCCTTCTTCTTACAAACAGTTAACTCAGTAGCGTCTCATTCAGAGAAGAAAGATGAAGAAGGGAGTGGGAGCCCATAGATGAGAAAGTTTCTGGGTGGTGTCAAGACCCTGAATAGACCCCCACTGTCAGGAGAAGATGTTTGCAGAAGATGGTTGAAGACCCAGAGCACAGACCACTCCTGAATTTCCACCCATCACTCATTTCTCTAGTGAACCCACTGACCAGCTATTTTATACTCGGCTCCTGGCAAAATGGAGGTGGGAGGTGGACAGTCTTCACTGGCACTCAGCATGTAATGTGCTCTTTTGCTTTCTCCCCGGACCCTTGTCCACCCAGGCAATGTGACGTTCCAGGAGGGGAGAAGTGATCCATCGCCCTCTCCCCTCTCCTGGAATGGCTCTCAGTAGCTCTAAATGAGATGCTCCTGCTGATTAATTGAAAGGAGGAAACTCTCAAGGAAATGGGGAGGAAGCTCTTGGGTAAGGAATAGCTCAGAGTCAAGGGCAAAGCCTGTCCACCCCAGATCTGCATGTATCTTACATTTATCCCTGAAATCAGTTGTCTCAACAGCTTACCACCTCCAACAGGGTCCACCTCCAACAGGGTCCACCTCCAACAGGGTCCACCTCCAACAGGGTCCACCTCCAACAGGGCCCACCTCCAACAGGGTCTACCAGAGTAAGCATGTCTCAGGAGGCTTCTTTGTTCTAGGAGAATGGAAGTTGGGGATGGGGCAGTTGCACATTCTGGAGAGGGTAGGAGGGGAAATAAAACATCTGCCGTTCATGGCAAATTGGACCAGCTGCATCATTTGTAGGAACCAATATAAAGAGAAAATGGGGGATTCTCTTCTAAAAATGTTTAAGAATTTTAAGATGTTAACCACAGAGCATTAAGCCAAGTGCAGCCCCAAGTTTATCAGGCCCTAGACTGCCTGGTCCTTATGACCATGACCCTGACCCTGAAGAATAAATATATAGGACCTATAATCCCAGCAGCTCGGCAGGCTGAGGCAGGAGGATGGTGAGTCCAAAACCAGCCACAGCAACTTAGCAAGGCCCTAAGCAACTCAGTGTGGCCCTGTCTTTAATAAAATATGAAAAAGGGGTGGGGATGTAGGGATGTTAAGCTCCCCTGGGTTCAATCCCCAGTACCCCCCCCCCAAAAAAAATAAAAAATCCAGAATAAAAAAAAATCTGGCCTCCGCAGCCATTCACCACCTACCCCTCTCCACTCCTCAGGGGTAAGGGAAGAAGGGCAGCTTAGGCTCCTTCCTTCCTGGCTGAGTGCAGGGATGGGGCAAAGAGGAATACCGGCAGGACTAGTGTGCCGTGCCCTAGCGGAGGCCCCGGCAGCCCCTGGATGGAAATGCTGAGCACGGGTCTGTGTTCATCGCTCCCCGTTATCATGGAGCATGACCAAGGCCTGCAGCCCTCCCCTGGGCGTACTCAGGAGCAGCCACTGCCTCTTGGTGACAATGCTTACTGCGCTGTTGCCCGGGGAGCTCTATATTCATTTCTCTAACCCTCACTTTGGTGAACAGCTTGTTTTGCCCACGGAAGGGGTCTGGCTTGAGTCAAGAATGAAGTGCAAGTCGCCCCCTGGGGAAAACCCAGGGACACTGAAAACCTCCAATCTCTTACCACGGCCAAGGATGGAGGGCCAGGTGTGACACTCGGTTTCCATTGCCCAGCAGCATCTCTGCCCCCCAGTACCTGGGCCACGCAAAGGTGTTCAGTTTGCAGATCAGAGGGAGGGATGGAGGAAGGGAGGCCAGGCAGCTTCTGTCGTGCTAACTCTGTTGGGCACTGTGGGTCGGGCGGGGCTGAGGGTGGGGAGGCATGGGGGACTCGAGGAATCTGCTCTCCCTGACAGCCCTGGCTCGCCAGGCAGGCTGGGCCAGCTGGAATTCAGGTGTTGACTTTTGCCAAATACTTTAAGAGGAATGAACACTTACCAGCTTTGTGAAGTTCCCCAGGGAGGCACCAAGGTTTTCCTAGGGATTTAGGCTGTCGTGAGCACGTGAGACCTAAGACAACTCTGCTTTTGAAAGTGATGTTCCAGAAAAGCCAGATAATACAGGGAGATGAGCCTCCTGTCTACAGGAGCCTAGAAAATGGAACGCTCTTTTGCTTCACATAGATACTTCTTCTATTCTCTTTACATTAGTGGCAATACATTTCCTCTGGTGTGGCTTCTATACACTAAACTTATCAACCTTGGAATTATTGCATAGTTGTTGTCTTAGTTACATAAACTGATATGTCTAACATAATGGAAACATAGAAAGAAAGTAATTTATTATAAATTGAAATACTATTTTATTCGACATAATATATATGTTGCGTGTTATTATAGATTATATATCAGATGTTATATGTCAATGTCATATGTATCTTACATATGACTCACACATATATATATAAAACACATGCCAAATGTAATATGATAATGTATATAACTACATTCCCTTGATTTCCGTTATTTATAGATAATTTAGATTTCCCCTTTCCAAACTTCCAAATACCTTCTGTTCTGATGGGTTCGGATATTGAATGTCACTGAAGAAGAGAGATTTAGTCTTTTGGCTGATGACTTCATCAGACCGCTAGGCATTCTATCCCTTCTTAATGTGACAAAATTACTTAATGATGTATGTCAACAAATTATCATTTGCTCTCTATATTTGCAAATAACTTACCATTATTCATTTCATTTGTATAAGCAAACCTGGCTGCAAACTACTTCATGTTTTATGGATTAGGCGGGTAATGGGACACATATGTACAGCAGCCCGTGTTTCAAGGGTGACCTTGAGGAGCCCAGCCTTCTCCAGTTGTAGTCAATTTCGAGAGCTGAGGAGTACAGTGAACTTGCTATCCTGCCAACTTGCTTTCTCTGTTGACTTTACTTACAAGTTCTCAGGCTTGGAGGGCCTGGGAGAGATCTTCTGTAAGTCTCTGATATCCTTAATTCCCAACCTATCCCCCACCCCCTCAATTTCTGAAATTTAATTGTTTTATTTGCACCGTTGTCACTTCACATTAGAGATGTTTTCTACACATGAAAAAAGCAGCAGATTCTCGGCGGCCTCTCCCAGATTAACCCCCTCCGTTGCTTCCTGGGTGACAGCACCCATCTCTCCCTCATATTAGTTCAAAATGGTAGCTCAGGCCGGGGCCTGTGACCCAGTCCTGGTCAATGGGACCTGAAGGGAAATAGGCTTGGGGCTTCTGAGAAAGGGTTTCCTTCTCAAGACAAGAGTAAGGTGGAAATGGCAACTCCTACATTTGGATATGGAGTATGATGAATAACAAAAAATCCACACTCTGAGCAGAGAAATGGAAAGAACCTGGGTTTTGAATAAGGATTGAACCCAGGGGCACAGAACCACTGGGACACAATATTTTTTATTTTGATACAGGATCTCACTGAGTTGCTTAGGGCTTTGCTAAGTAAGTTGCTGAAGTTGGCCTCAAACTTGTGGTCCTCCTGCTTTAGCCTCCCAAGCTGCTGGGATTACGGGTGTGCACCACTACGCCTGGCTCTGCTTGACGACTCTTGCTCCTGCCCTGCTCTCATCTTGTTGCTATGTGAGTAGGAATAATACCCACGTTGTTAGAGAGACAGTTTTGGTTTTGTGTTTTATTTTGAGATCATCCCTACCAACTTATAGCACTCACCAATTAGCAATACATAGGGTAGATGAAGGGCTTAGTATCAGGTACCAGTAGGCAAATCCAGAAGAAACAGAAAATATGTTTATTTCTTTCTGTGAGATTGAAATCTAGTTGATGGAGACAAAATATACCCACAAATGCAAAATGAGAATTACCACCCAGCACCATACATTCATGGGCAAAATATTACAATGTAAACTAAACAGCAATGGCAAGAATCTTTGCTCTATTTACTTAGGTTATCTGTTTGCATCAGATATTGACATACTCTTAAGAGAACGCCAAAGAAAAAAATAAATATAAAACACAGTTCCTTTTCTTTTTTTTTCCCATGAATCTTTTTGGAGGCTGATATTCCTATTTTTGAAAGTGTACTCTGACGTTGCTTGGAAAAAGACATAAAATAACTCTCAGAAATACACATTTACCCATAGAGCCCACCAAACACATATATTGATGCTCAAGTCTGATTTCGAAGTAATTTGTCTACTTAAGAACTTATTGCCATCAGGTGGACAATAATCTTCATCTGACTTTGAGAGAAATATCACAGGCACATTTGTGCTTCTCAGAATTCTATTTGTGGCTGAGCAGCTAGCCAAAGTTAGCACGAATGCAAATTTGATGTGGTCAGAAGTAATAATTTTGGAGCTTTCAGTTTTCCTGGAGGCCAGGTCTGTCGGGGTGTTGTGAAAACGGTCAACGGGTGTATTTGTAGCTGTGTGCCACACAGCAGTGATTATAGTCACAGCTCTGACTCCAACTTTCAAAGTTTGGGGAAACAGGCCTCATTGGAAAGGTAAACTGGTTGGTTGGCCTTCACATCATCTTCCCAGAAATACCATGAAATAATACCAGGAGCAAAATTCCCCCAGAGGATTTGCAAGGGGCCTGGCAGCTCGCAGGCAGCTCTACCCCAAAGGACATTAGGACCTGGCTGGACCCTTTTCTGGTTGAAGAGGAAGTGAGGTTTCAAGGATGCTGGCATCTCTGCTGCTGGCACAAAGAGGCACAGCCCAGGAGGGGACACAACTGTAGTGCACATGACGTGCATGAACTCCAGAACCTTCTACAGGTCTCTTCTGTCTGCTGTCCCAAGTCCAAGCCCCTCCCCACAGCCTTCCCTGTCTACTCTCAATCCTGCTCTTTTCCTCTGATCACCCCCTGAAGTGGGCATGTCATCCCTGCTTCCCAGCTTTGCACGTGCAATACCCACTGCCTGGAGCATCCACCCCCAGCCCACTTTCCTTCTGAGCCTCTACTGGGCTGATTCCTCATGGCCTGGTTCAAGCCTCCTTCATCTCTTACAGGACTATCTCAGTCCTTGGAGAACGATCCCTTCTTATAATAATGGTAACGACATGTTTTGAGCGTGCGGGGTGTTCAGGGAACTCACCCACGAGTGGGCATCCTCGCACTGCCCTTTGCAAGGAGGTAATTTGAGGAGATCTGCAAGAAGAATACAAGTCAAAAGTAGCTGAGCCCAGACTCCAGGTCAGTCTGGCTCCACCTGCTCCACTCTTGCCCCCTGCCTTGTGCCACCAGAGTCAGTGCCTCAGGCTCAAACAGCTCTGCCTTCCTAGAGAGAGGAGGAATGGAGTTTCAGCCTTCCAGAGTGCTGAGTGCTCCGGAGTCAGAGGCACTGCCTGGGTGGAGGAATGTTCTGGAAACAAAAGTCCACAGTGATGGAGTGGGAGTTTTCTGTTTTCCATATGCTATTGACATCCCTCCTCACTCTGGGACCTGGAGCACAGTGCAAGAGCATTTGGTAATACTACACAAAAAAATCTGATCATTCCACCTCTTAGCAAAATGTTTAAGACTGTCTTGTTGATGTTCTGTCTCCAAGAGCTAAAGGCTCCAAGCCACTCAGAATGGAAAGAAAAGCTGACATTTATCAGAGGGTAGGGAGAGGCTGTTAGATCCCAAGATTGGGGGACAAAGGGCTGAAGCGAAGAGAACCCATCGACTGGAATGATTTGGTTTCCTTATGACAGAAGAGCTGTCCTCAGAGGCTCTGTAGATCCTGGATGTGTTTCCAACTTTCTATTGAGAAGCAGGGGACAGATTGAAGAGGCAGGGGAGCTACTCCTGAATCCCCGGCCCACTACACACTCTGCTGTGTGGGAGGGGCAAGGGTTGAACCTCTAAATGTTTCAATCAGTACCTTGTTCTGAATAAATGTCCCTTCCAGGCTTAGATGACTGCAAGGAGGCTCCCTGTCCTCCCAGACATTCTCACCCTCCCAACTTCCCTCTTCCAAATCTAGGTCTTGTCTTTCATTCATCTTGTTCCAGTATTAGGGGAAAGACAGATCTGGCTCCTGTAATGAAGACCAAATTAAGAGTGGCTTATTTGAAGGACGTATATTCATCCTTCACGGCCCATCTGAACATGAACAGTCTGAGGCTGTTGGATAGCTTTTGGGGGCTGGGGGCCTGGACTCCTGTCTTGTTTTGCTCTGCAGAGCCCTTCTTAACACTTAAAACTTCCCTTTCATGCTCACAGAGTCGCTGCAGCTGTCCTGCCATCGCATCTACAATTTAGCAATGGGAAGGAGGATTAAAGGAGAAGGAGAAAACAAGCTCGGTCCTTCTAGGGACTTGACTCAGTCACAAGGTAACACAAGTACCCAGTTAAAGTTCATGGATCCACGACCCCTGCAAGAAGAGAGACACAAAATGGGGGACACCCAGCATTCTCTACCATCTATCTTCAAGTCCCGAGTCAGGTGCTCCTATTGTCCTCCCAACAGCCATCCCAAAGAAGGGAGATCCTGTCCCTTAGCACCTGGCTCTTTGCAGAACTTGGGCCGGATGCCCACAGGAGGCTTTCTCCTGCTCTGCCACGCACACTCCAAAGGGACAGAGTGTGCTCTGCCCTTACGAGGACAAATGTGGCCTCCAATCGGAGTCTGCTAGACAGTGAGTCTGCTGGACGGTCTTTCTGCTAGAAGGATAGACGTGGCTACCTTTCTTACAAGAAAAAAGTAAATACACCTAACCAAAGTAACTCTTCAAAATGTTCATGGCAACATGGCGCCCACTAGGGACCGGAAGACCCTTTCCCATAGCTTGGCTCTCCTTCTGGAAACAATGACCTGGTTACTCACACCAAGGAGCACTGGGCTCCTTCTGGTGTCTCCCGACGCTGCTGGCATTGCTCTCCTTTTGTCATCCTGGAGAGATGGCACCAACTCTTTTTTCCATTTTCTTAAATTCCAAGAAATGAAGGGATGATAATGATAATCACTGAAATTTATTGAGATTTCCCGACCACCAGATCACCCTCCGAGTGCTTCTCCTGGTTTACTTCATCTGATTTTCACAACAGCCCTTTCGTGTGAGTTGTTCTTTTCAACTTACGGACAAGAAAACTGAGTCTTTAATACAGAATCAAGTTCCTTGATTCTGATCTGAAAAAACACTGATATTTTGTTTTATTTTTACATGAACAGTTAATAGAGATTTTTTTCTAATTATCAATTTTTATTGCAGACAAGTGTCATCCATCCTATGATTTTTACAGACAACCATGGTGAACAGAGTCTTTGCCTCTGTGGGTATGTCTGTCTATTCATCCCTGGCTTAGTTTTAATAGAACAGCTTAGCTCTCTGCAAATATGCCACTCCCAACCTGTAGTCAACTATGCTGCCCCCACTTTTAATGCAACTGTATTAAAACTTTCAGCCTCGGTGTGCCCTTCAGAAATCTCCCGGGTTGGAAGTAATACTGCAGGATGTGGCCCTTATTGCGTAATAGTCACACAGGGACATGCCTGGAGAGGTTTTTCAGCAGTCGTGGCACTGCCTGGATGTTTTAAAGATGTCATCTGCACTTTTAAATTGTAATTCAAATCTTCCCTGGTGACTGCAGCTTGCACCCCTGGGTTTCCAGGGAGATAGGACATGTGGTTGGGGTCTCTAGCTGAAGGCCTCAGCTATCAACAAGAAATTCCCTCAGAAGCAATCCCACCCTTTTAAAGGTGGGAGCCAAGAAATGGAATCACATGATGACATTTGATAATTTTTAAAAAAATGAAACACAGAGAATGATCAAGTTCTTGGTCCTATGCACCGCCACGCCGTAGCTGTCCCCTGCTTCATGTGGTGTCAGACCTACAAACCTGGGGCACAAGAGATACACCGCTAGGTTAGAAATTCTTGCTTTTCTGGAAGCCAGTCTAATCCAGAAAAGTTTTTCTCAGGTAGATTGAGCACCCTCACTAATTGTTCTCACTGGGGCACATTTTGCTAAACTTATGGGGAGCAAGAAATATTTCCAGGTGCCAAAAAAAAAAAAAAGGTGAAGCACTTTCAAAGTCTCTTTTCTCTCAGAAAAAAACCAAAAACCTCTCATCCATTAGGTATTTCTCATTCTTCTCTCCCCAGAGCCCTTCTTAACACTTAATGATTCTTAGCAAATGAAGCCTTGTCACCTTAGTCACTTTGGAGGGTGTCTGCAGATTGTCCTCAGCACTCCATTGTGTGTTCCTGGTGGCCTTTCCTCTTCTTCCCCGTGTCACCCTCCTGACCAAGCACAGGAACGATTCAACTGATTTTGCATTTGTTCTTTCACTCATGGCAAAGGTGCCATTTCTGAATCCGGACATTCCCAGCAACCCTCTCGCCTGGCTTCTGGGTGCCCACTCTTCCCCATTGAATCCATCCAGCTCCCACTATTCCCTGTGCGGCAGCAGAGCCATTTTTACCAAGGAGGAAGTTATGACTCAGACAAGCAAAGTCATTCCCCAAAGCTCCCTCGAAGAGCCAGTGGCTGGAAGTGCAGGTTTCTGAACCTAAATCTTGCCCTGATATGACAGCTGTCCTCCCTTTGCCACAATCATCCATTGGGCTGTGGGAAAATCGGAGCAATGGGAGGAGGGGGCAGAGGGGCCCTTTGAGGGCATATGTCTGCATTGCCTCATGCACTGGGTCACTGTGCAGGGCCCAGATGGGCTCCATGGTGTGCTGTGGGGCAGCCTCGGGCTCCTCGTTTTTCTACTGAGCCTCTTTCATTCCTTTCCCTGCCCCCTCACTTCCCTACTAAATACAAAAACGACCCCAGGAATAAAATGCAAGAGCTCGACCAACAGAAAGCAAAGGTTAGAAATTGAACGCCGGCCCTCCCGAAGCCAGGAAATTCCAGAGACGTGGTTCTCATGGTAAGGGGACTTCAAATTACATATTTTGCAGTCTGGCTAACCGGTTGTACTTTTCAGTGTGAGGCTTAAGACAGGGTTTGCCTGTACTACGAAGGTGCCTCTGGGCTCTGAGACCCATATTAGATTGCACACAGGCTGTACTGTGGATTAGCTGTGAGATTTGCAAATGTATAGTTTACAATGTGGTAAGAGCCTCGCGGCCGAGTGGGTGAGCTTCAAGGGCGGTTACTGCTGCCCGGCCTGGCTGTGTGCTGGGGTATGGGGAGACCTGCTCGGCCTCCAGGCCGTGTTAGCACAGCTGGGGCATGTGGAGCTCTCCTGCTCTAAGAGTCAGTCTGCAGGGCATCCAATTTGATTCCCAGGAGCCCTCCCTCCTCCCCGTGCAACTGGGGGTACTTCCCTGGGTAAAACCTTGAAGACCTTACAAGCCCAGATAGGTGGGATGTCTGAGGTTTTAGAATCAGAGACTAGACTCCAGTAGAAGTGATTTCCTAATCATGTGGGCTAAATATGGGGGTCCTGTACTCCCCCACTCAGATGTCAAGCTGAGCACTAGACTGCTGCTCACTGCTCCCCTTGCCCCAAACCAGGGCCTAGAGAGTTCTCCAGCCCTCGGCAAGCCACAAATCCTCACCCAGCCTGGTGAACAGCAGCAAGGGGATCCCAAGCTTTCCTCCAAAAGTCATCCTACACTGGAGGCCTGAAAGCTCTGTCACTTCCCTTTTCTGTCCCTGAGCTGCCCATGGCCTCAAAGAGTGGGCCCGTGTATGCACATATCGCTTCTCGTGGATCTTCAATGCTCTGTGTTCCTGCAACAGAAGTCCAGCCCAAAGCCTCAGACAACTCACCTAATTGGCTTTTTGGTTTGAAATCGTTGTTGTTTCTCTTCTGCACCCACCTCCCCTCAAGACCCCTTTCCTATCTCCCTGTGACTTTCTGGTGCCTTGCATGCACTTGGCATCCCTTCCTGCCAGACTGCTTCAGATATATTCCCGCTGTGGAGGTCTCTCCTTCCTGTCCCTAATCCTTCCTACCTAGGCTTCTTGCCAAACTTTCTCCCAGCTAGCTGTCACTCACAAGAAGAAGTGATAAAATCAATTAATAATGACTGATGCAATTGTGTTCCTTAGCAGAAAAATGCATTTCACAATATTCACTCTCAACTCACATCAGCCTATAATATTACTCTCGTCTCACTGGTGATGAAGGAAATAAATACCAGTCTCTGAGAGCAGTTCAGTGACCCACTCTGGATTATGTATTCAAGCAGCGTTAGGATTTGAATCCAAGTCTGATTCTAAATACCTGGTGCCCCTTGTTTGCCAGGCACGGCTTCCTCATCACTGTCCTGCAAGGGACTGATGTCTGCTCAGGACCTAATCTGTTACGTATCCCAGAGGGTTTGCATTTTAGGATCCAATGCTTGCACCAGAAGAGCAAGTCAGCGTCAGAGAGGCTGATGGGAGAACTCAAGAGGGCCTTCCCAACTCTCTCCCAAGCAGATTCCAGAGCAGATGGCTCCCACCTGATATGCTTAAGAGAATAATGCATTGTGATCATGCAAAGAACTTCCTGAGGTGCTTTTCTGCCAAATTTTAGAGGACAAAGCTGGGGACAGCAGGCATTTCTCGACATACCCTTCTCATTGGTGAACTGACATTGCAGAGATCACAGTCTCTTCTCCTTTGCTGCTGCTTCTCTTCCTTTCTGGGAGTGAGTTCTCCAGTTTTGAAGCCTCTCTCAGGCCAAGAGTCTCAGTCCTGTGACTATAGGGTACTCTTCCCACATTCCCCTAGAAAGTTGAGATTCCTGCCCCTCTTTGTTGCATGAATGAATGAATGCAAAAACACTGCCCTAGCCCTCTGCTCAGGGGGCCAAGTCATCCAGGCAATTCATTCTTGAGGATGGGGTCTTAGGAGTTTAAGAGGTTATCTTTTGCTGGAGCAATGCTCAATCAAAAAAAAAAAAAAAAATGGATCACTAATGTGAAACGTACAGACCGAGAGCTCTTTGTTGGAGAAGATAACTTAGCAGAAGTCATTTTAGTTCCTAAGCAAATCCCTCATACAGCTGAGAATTGACACTGGCTGCCTTCTACATAATTGGACTCGATGGTCGCCCTGTTGGTGTAACCAGAGAGGGGCTGAAATAGTCCTTTACCCTGAATATCACATCAGTGTGTCACAGTGCCTGGGATTCCATCATTAGCAATGCAGTACTTTGTAGTCTTAGGAGCCTTTTATTTAGATAAGCATTGTCAACAACTCAGCGTGTGATTGACATGACACTAAATATTCAGATACATTCATCTCTGTGATTAGAGTTGTGTAAAGATAGCATCATTCTACTTACTAATCTAATTAAAGAAAATCTACCCAAGATGAGAGTCACATGCTTCTTATTTTCTGAAACTGAAGGCACTTTGCTTACTTGGACTCTCTCCCCTTCCTCCCCCGTTGTCCTTTACATCAGGATACAGCTCAGCAGCACCTCCTACTCCCACTCTTTAGGCCTCCAGCAGGACAAGGTCAAGTCTATGGAGTCCAGGCTCAAAGCCAAGGAAAGGAAGAGAGGATATAGGAAGAAAAATGGTGTTGAAAACAGGAAGAGTAGGAAGCAGAAGAAATGGAAAGCAGGAAAGAAAAGAGGTCAAGAAAGAGGTGCCAGAGGTGCGGCAGGGAGCGGGGACTATGGTGTCCATTTCCTCAGGGAGGCCAGGATTCATTCCCCCTGGGCTCAGTTCTGAATCTTTTCCTCTTTGACTCATGTTTATCCCAAGGCCTGAAATCCCACCTTTAGGGGTGAGCTCCTCTTGTAGACATGACCTGTTAGCATACTTCACTGCGGCTGGTCCCGTGTGGCTCCCAGTCTGAAGGACTCTAATGCTCCTCAAAATGAAGGTCAGAATGTGAAGCTGGGCTGTGTGGACCAGGCCACTTGGGGGATATCTTATTCACATCTTCACAACCATGTCGAAGAAGTTTTAGGAAGAAGTTGATGTGTGACCTGGGTCCAGTCAAGTTGCTCTGTGGGATTGTTTATCCCAGATGTGGGGAGCTGGAGTTAAAGATGAGGAGTTGGTTTAGTCGTGACGGGTGATACGTCTCATAGTATCCATCTTGCAAGCCTCTGTCCTCCCAAGTGTCCTTCAGAGATCTGGTGCAGGCTGACTGAGAGCCACTCTGAGAACCAGACTGATGAGCAGATGCTGCTTTGCCCAAGTTCTTTTTTGAACCAAATATAGGTAGATATTGGGCATCTGGAGGTCAGCTCTCATCCAATGTCCTCAGGGTAAGGTGGGTATGCACCCACTCAGGCAAGGTTTTCTTTCTTTTGTTTTTCTGTTCTTTCTTTCTTTTTAAAACCAGGGATTGAAACCAGAGGCACTTAACCACTGAGCAACATCTTCAGCCTCCCCCCTCCTTTTTTTTCCATTTTTTATTTTGAGAGAGGGTCTTACCAAGTTGCTTAAGGCCTCACTAAGTTGCTGAGGCTGGCTTTGAACTTTCAGTCCTCTTGCCTTAGCCTCCCAAGCCTCTGGAATTAACAGGTGCAAGTCACTGTGCCTGACTCCAGGCAATGTTTTCTGAACGGGCTCTCCAGTCAAATGAGTTGTCTCCATAGCACGGGGGAGCTGCCATAACCTGAAATGGGCAGAGATGCCTCACCCTAAGAACTACCAGGGATTTGGAACTACAGAGATGGGAAGAGATTCAACTTGCCACTTGAATCTTTGGTGCAGTCTTCATGGTTCCAAGAGGCTCTCTCTTCTCAGTCCCTACAAAGAATATCATTTCACCTTTTTAAGATGGTTGAGATGCTGGCCAAAACTCAGGAGAAAGAGTCACACCTTCAGCTTTCAACTTTCTTGTTTCCCAGTTGCAACACATGATAGCAGCAGCTGGCAAACCCTTTGCTTTGAGGACTCCTTTCCATATTCTGACAATTATTGAGGACTCCAATAAACTTTTGTTTTCATGAATTATATCTATTGATAATTTCCATGTTAGCAATTAAAATGGGTAAGATTGTAGACATTTATTGCTTCATTAGAATAACATGACAAATCCATAACATGTTAATATAAATAACACTTTTATGAAAAATAACTACATATACAAACACAACAGCAAAACATAGTGGGAAGCCTGGCAGTATCAGTTTTGAAAATATTTCCAGTGTCTGATTTATTAGAAATCAATTTGGTTCTCACATGCATTTTTGCATATAGTCTATTATAATATCACACATCATACAGCCTGTGGGAAATTCCAGAACTCACAAGGGAATGAGAATGTAAAGACAAATAACATCTTAGTATTGTTATGAAAATAGTTTTAACTTTTGGACCACATAGGAAACCACTGCTTGATAACATTAGCGCTGTTAGGTTTCCCAATAGTAACTACCTTCTCGAACACCTGTGCATGGACACACACACACACACACACACACACACACACACACACACACAATTGAATATGCCTGACTAGTATTTTTGTTTTGGTAATGTCATGGTGTCCTTGGGATAACTGAAGACTGTGCATTGATAATTGACATTCTGCAATTTTCCCACTTTGAAGGCACATAATCCCAGATTTAGATCTTGGCCCTGTCACTGGGATAAACTCTGGGCCTGGGGAAAATTACATGATCTCTTTAAAGCCTCCATTTCTTCTTCTGTAAAATGGAGACAATAATAACTTCTCTCTGCAGGGTTACTGGGAGGATCGAGAGCACATGTATGTAAAGCAATGGGTGTCACACCTGGTAGAGAAGGAATAGGTGCCCAAGACATGGCAGATATCATTGTTACTATTAATATGCCACTATTAATATGTTATTCCTACTTAATAATAATATAAGCTCCATGCACGTGGAAACATTGTGCTCTGCTTTAACTCCAGACCTCTAGTTAATACTCAAGAAATAAGAATGCATGAATTTTTATGCAAATCTGATTTCTTTCAGAATCTATTAGCCTGACTTGTGGTGGTGTTAGGCATAGGAGAGGAGTCAAAGTGAGCAGAGCCACCCGAAATTACTGCAGTTGCTTGCAGATGGGAAATTCTACCCCGTGACGTGGGGATCAATGTTGGGGCTGAGGTCTGTTTGCCACTGTTGTTTTAAACCCACATGCAACTTGCATGCACAACCAGGCAGCAAGGAGGAGATGAAGTAGACAGTCTTCAAAGATGATGACCATCAGTTCCTCTTCTGTGCATGCGCTTCCTTCCAGAAAGAGCTCTGCTTCATTTGGACTGGCTTTGGGACCTCTTTGATCAATAGAACACTGTGAAAATGACACTCTGAATTCCCAAACTCAGACCTTCGAAAGGCAGCTTTTGCTTCCCCCTTTTGGAAGCCAGAAGCCATGGAAAAAGTTTGACCACCTTGACACCCCCATGCAGGGAGAAAGCCCGGCGGAAAGAAGGGCTCCATGGAGAAGCACCAAGGAACCAGACATAGCATGAAGCTTTCCTTGGCCTTCCAACAGAGCCCATCTAGCAGCTAGCTTAATGCAGCCAAGGAATGAGCCCCCTTAACATGCAGGGCACAACTGTCTGGACAACCCCAGCCAGGCCACAGAAGCACAAAAAATTAAAACTGTTGCCTAAAACCATTATGTGTTGTTGGGTATTGCATTCAGAGCAATAGAAAACCAAAACTGGAGGCCAGGGGCTGGATGAGAGGGGTGAAAGGGGATGGAGCCAATATACTCATAAACTTTAGCATGTGGCAGATGGCAGTCTTTCCCTCCAACTTCTCGCACAAATCACCCCTTTGCTATGGTGCATTTGGATTGAAGCATATATTTGCAAAGGAAATCCCATAGACAATTGTCAGGTAGGAAACATGGTAGGTAACCGATAACACTGTCAAGATAGAGATGCTCAGGTTCATCATTAGTAAATGTCCCTCTGGCAGTGATCACCACCACAGTGCTTTCTCCTGAGTATTTTTCCTTTGCATTCCACTTCCACGGGGACACACGTTCCTGTTGCCAGGCCTTTGCTCATGGTTCTCCCTTTCTGAACTACTCTTCCTCTTTCCCTCTTCCAGTTGAAGCCTGCCGTCCTTTAGGATTCCACTGGGCCCATGGCCTCCATTGCAGGGCGTCCCTAACTCCAGCTCACACCTGTCACACCCTCCCCTGAAGGCCCACAGTGCTGGTTCTATGTAACGTACAATTGCCCCTTGGAATCTAGGTATCGCAGGTGGTTGGAACTGACTGAACTTCAGTGGTGGAGTCTAGAGTAGGAAACTGAAGCTCGGGAAGGTGATTTGACTAAGGTCTTGTCATTAGTCAGTGGAGCACGGAGCATCCACTCTGCAACACTCTAGTTTTAACAACTCAAATTCACTAAACACCTGAGCTAAAACAGAACCAGGTCAGGACCCGTTGAGAACCAGTAATTTCAGAAAATAGAGTTATATCTGCTGTAAAATGAAGAGAAGACACCCAGAGGAGGCAGCTCAAAGTTGACTTCTGTCAGACTGTACTATCAGTAAGATAAGATGCTCAGAACAAGCATTATTTGGAGGGAAAAGGTAAAGATCAAAATCATAAAGGCATACTTGTTCTGAGCTTATAATCTGGACAGTTCTGCTGCAATGAACAGAGTCTTCATGTATTAAATTTCTGGGCATCTCCCTTTAGTAGCTCCTTAGAAAGCATGCTTCAGGGGCTCATCCCCTCTCTGCCATCAAGTCTATCCACTTGTCTTTGCTACTTAGCTCCACTGAGAAGGCAACTCTGACTCATTGAGAGTTGAGTGAAAATCATGTTCAATGTGAAGAAAAAAGAACTGGGAAATGAATAATTAGAACAAAAACAAGAAGAAGAATCCCACTTATGTGTGTGGTGTTGGCCCCTTTTGAAACAGATGGTAGTATAAGTTAACTGATGAGTTTCGTAATCATCAAATTATTGTCTATTTGTTAAGGCATTTAAAGCAATTAAAAGAATTTGATATATGGGAATCTTGAAGCCTTTAATTGCTTAACGGTGCAAGAAATGTTTGCATGTTAAGAGGAATCTAATTAGTTGACATGTTTGAGTTATTAGTTGTTCAGTAGTGGGTAAATATTTTCAAAATGTTAATTGCTTAAAAATTAGTCAACTGGATGACAGATTAAGCAGAATTTTTTGCTATTTTTCTTTCTATCCCCCAGAGTCCCTCTGACAGGACAAGCCTTGACTTTTCTCCAAGGCAGGCTCCCCCATCCCCCAAAAGACTGGTCACCTCTCCCCTCCTTTGGCCACATGGATTTTCCTTTGCTTTCTGTGCTTTTCATGTGTGTTCATTCCCCATCACCGGACCTGAAAGGCGCCACCCTCTTTGCTTTCCCTTCACTGCTCAGAGCAATCCCAAATTCCTCTTACGTTTTACATTCATTGCATTTAATGAAATTGAATGTGACTTTTAATCCAAAGACAGCCATGGGCCAGAATCTGTAAAGAACAGAACTGGGCTCCACCCTCATGGAGAAACATCC
This sequence comes from Urocitellus parryii, assembly GCF_045843805.1. Taxonomy (NCBI): domain Eukaryota; kingdom Metazoa; phylum Chordata; class Mammalia; order Rodentia; family Sciuridae; genus Urocitellus; species Urocitellus parryii. Next base: position 67,110,653 of record NC_135542.1, read on the forward strand.
CTGAGGACATGACACAGTAGAGAAGGTGCTTTCAGAGCTGCAGAAGGAAGAGTCGGATGCACTCCTCTGGAATGAACAGGTTGGGCTTTCGCTTGGTGCTAGCGGTCTGGTTGCCTAGAAGGGATTCCACTTCTCATAACTCATCACTTCTTCACTTACAATCTGAACAGTCCTGGCATGTCTGGCAGGCTCCTGAACTGTCTTTGTGGATCAATAGAAGGAGGAAGACACAAGGAACCAAGGTGACGAGGAGGCATGGCTCCAGCCTCTCCTTCCCCACCCCTGGCAGCCCCCCTCCCTTCACACAGAGTAGCTGAGTCCCATGGAGGAGCAACACCTGTGAAGGGTGGCAGAGCACAGGTCCAGGGGACAGCCAGCTTGGGGTGGGGAGTAAAGCAAAGGAGAGACTTGAGAAAGGCTGATTTTGAGAGAACCCTCAGGAGGGCTAAAGCTTATAACCCTAAAGGTGACAACCAGGGTTCTATTAACAGACCTGTTAAATGAGGTCAATGATGAGAAAGGTCCTCCTGGCCATAAGACTAGAAAAGAGGGGTAGGGTGGAGAGGAAAGCCGTGAGTCAGCAGGGAGGTGCTTGGTATCCTAAATGGCAAGGAGCCTGGAAAACAAGGCGCCTGGGAGGAGGTCCCACCAGAGTGGAAACTGGGGAGACTGCTGGAGGAAGAAGTGGAAGGGGTCCTTCGCCAGGGGAGATTCAGAAAGAGAGATGACTAAGAGACTGACTGTCCTGGGGACCAGTCTGGGGTGAAATCTGAGATGAGAAAAGCATTTGAATCATTTGCATAAAGCAGTGAAAACTGAAGGTCAAGTTTTCCAGAATATTGACATTCGGGACCGGACATTGGCCTTGGTGCCAAGAAGGGCTTCTCTAGCCACTCCAATACCTTTTAGAGTTAGTCCTCCTCTGATGGACTAAACGACACCCCTACGGTATGTTATTTTGCACTTAGAAGAAAATGCGGTGACGTGAGTCACCCTGTGACTTCCATGGGGGTGGATGGGGTGGCTCCTGGAAGAGCCAGAAGACAGAGTAGTGAGCATTTAAGAAGCAGCTGATTGAAGTATGTCCAAACAAAGTCATTTCCATGCAGATGGCATCAGTAGCCATGAACCCCAGATCTGGCTGATGTGGGAGGCTGGGTCAAAGGCCGTGACATGGCCTTGGGCACTTGGTGTACATGGTGTCCTCCTGATGATGTCTTGGGAGATAGTTACTGTGTTCTTTATAAGTGGGGCGCTCAGCCCCAGTCCTAGCAGTGCTGAGGGTGTCCTGTAGGTGAGGCTCGGGGGACAGTCTGGCAGCAGCTGCAGACAGCCTTGAGGCCCGAGGGGGGACCGTTGTCTCTTTCCCCTTGTACTCATCCTGCGGAAACAGTGGACAAGCTGCGTGTTTGTGACTTAATCACTTACTGGTTATTGAGACAGATCATCTTTCTCTGTTATTTACATTTTAGGGTTTTTGTCAACTAGACCCACAGCTCCCCGCGACGGGCATTGCTGTCTTGTGGCCTCTTGTCTCCTACTTGGGACCCATAGCCGGGGAAGCCCTTCAGAGAAGGCAATCCATTAATCTTTTCAGCCCCTTCTCCACCCTCTTTGTGAATGAAGGATGGTCAGATCCTCAACATTTTAAAAATGTGCTAAGCAAATTTTGTAAACATCCGATTGGGGATTTTCTAAATGCTCTACCAGAATGAATTTAATGATATCTCAAATTTTAGTGAACTTCTTTCATGACGACTTAAGGTCTGTTCTCAGTTTAAAAGTTTGTGCTATACATTTTGGTCAGATTTTTCTTTTGTATTTCAATTGTCCTATTGAGGTGATTAAAATATACATTCCACCTATGAAAATAGCCTCTTGGGGCTATTAGACTATCCTAAAAATTGTTATTATCATCATTATTATTATTGTTATAAAGAAAACAGGGCTTTAGAAGTGATCTTTAGATTTTCTGTTGGAAAAATACATTGACAAAACAATACAGAAAATATGACAAAAAGAGAGCAGGAATATGGGGAGGGAGAAAGGAAAAGTCACACACATGGGATAATGACTCTCCTCCCATGAGGTGGCCCTGGGAGCACATTAGGGTCTGCAGTGGCTGAAACACTGACATGACTTTCTCATCAGATTCCATTTGCTATTTTTTGTGGATAAAGGACAACAAATGGTCCTAGCTTTAGCAATTATTAGAATGACATTTTCCCCGTTGATGGGAAAGTCTTCTGCCAGTGTGGTAGCAGCTGGGAAGCTGTAGAACCCCAAATGCCTCTGGGCTCCTAAGAGTAGGAGTTAATCTGGGCATTGCATAGACTCAGAGGGGAAAAAAGAGTTTTCATCAGGGAGGCTGGGGCGGGCAGTAATGGTGAATCAACTATTGTCGAAGCTGACTTCAGGGAAGTCCAGCATTAGCAAGGCCCCCGTTTTGTGCAAACTGATCAAATACAGATGTTTCCAGGGGGTTGACCTTATGGACCGAGACGTCACTGGAGATTGCAGAGCAGACAGCAGGCCAGTAGTGGGGTGAAGGCATGTTTTGGCCAGAGAGTGTAAATGTATATACAAGGACAGGATGTGGATGACACTTGACAAACATCTGTTTTATTGATAAATACATGTTTACTTCCAAAAAGTTTTCTACCAGGGAGATGTAGTGAAAAATAAGTAGAGTTGCAAGCTTTACTAGGGGTCTCGTGTGCACATCAAACTCTGAAAGAAATGAAGGGGAAAAAAGAAAGAAAAAGGAAAAGAAAAAAAAATTAAAAATGGGTTCAACTTTCCGTCTTCCTAAAATATCAGATTTCATATAAAACTCATCAGCTGAGTTAAGTATTAGGCTTGATCAATGGCAGGAAACTAAGGGATCAAATGCTAATAAATCAGAAACAGATACCCCCTCTTGAGGAGAAAATATATCACAAAACTGAAAACGAGGAAATCATCTGATGATTTTTAATGCATGTGCATGAAGAAAACATGGGGGCGAGGCACGCTGTACCATAATCAGGGACAAAGAATAATATTCCTAAGTGTCCTAATCATACTTCAGCTTTAATACATACAAAAGAAACAAGAAAGATCTAGATATTTGGTGAAGAATGGAAATTGAGGCATAATCCAAACACTTGTGGGTGTGCAATACTAAAATGGCAAAGTGGATATATTCAAACCTCACTAAGGCTATTTTGCTAGACAATCCTGAGTTTTTTCTCTTTCAGAATGATATCCTCAGCCTTCAGCTGCCTTTTAAAAATGTATCGTCCCAATTCGATCTTTCACCTCATATTTTTTCCTTGCTCATTTTCCTTTTGTAAATATTTTATTGAAATAAAAACACACGCAGAAAAAGCATAAAGCATAAATTTTAAAAATTGGTAAGCTCATGAAGTCTTTATAAGTGGACATGGCTCTCTAACTAGTGCCCAGCCTAAGAAACAGAATATTACCAGTGCCCAGAAATTCACCATCCACTGCTCCTTTGAGGGTAACCACTATCCTGTCTGGTAACACTATAGAGTTGTCTGTTGGAGCTCAATATAAATCGAATCATAAAGCAAGTATTCTTGCATCTGGATTCTTTCGCTCAATATTAAGTCTGTGCAATTCATCTACGGAAGTTGGCTGCATACAATTTAAATTATATTGTTTTGAATAATACAGATGTATTCATTTCATCTTGTAGGTGCAGCAATATCTCTATTTATTTCAGAAGGGGACTGGTCTCGGCACTCAGAGGAGAATTCAAAAAAGTAACCAACCAGCAACAGAAATCACAAAGAATGCACTGAACTGTGATAAAACTTTCAAGCCGACAAGTGTGCAGTGAAAGACGATGATCACAAACACCTTTAAAATCTTATTTTGTTCTCATTTATGTTTCCTAAAAATGCACGTGCAATTATTATTTTCTTTCTTTTAACCACCTTGAACAAGAACCCAAAGAGTGTGGTCCTGCTCTGTGAATGGAAACTGTTTGCATTTGTGAAAACAGAGCTAAATTAAATTAGAAAATCCTGGTATTCAGTAGGGCAGAATTTCCCTTCCTTCCTATTTTCCCATTCCACAATCTATCACCTAGGGTAATTAAGACCAGGGAGGTATCATCTTCACTGGATTAACCTTAACTAAATTGTGCTCATTCAACATGTGCCCTTTTGATTAGTCCGAGCAGGGCCTGCTGTCTCGGATACACCCACCTTGTAATTCTACACACTTAATTAATTTCAGATGAATAGTGAGGGGGATAAGCTAAATTCTTTGATTAATAAACTATAAGTCCTTCTGTGTGTCAGAGTAGCTCGAGATTTCCATCTTCCCTTTATTTCTTTGTCTTGCAAAGGCTAAATGGAAATTAGAAGAGAAAACACACACACACACACACACACACACACACACGCAACACATAGACACAGCTGAAACTGTGTGGGGTTGGTGAAAGGCGCCCTTGAGAAGCTTCATCATCCTAAAGAGCAATCCTTAAGAATTATTGGCAAAATAGATTCTTTTTGGTCAAGGATAATTTTTAATGTCCTTCTCCACCTCGTCACCAGTATTTGATTTTTATTGGCATGTATTTCCTGTTCTATGTACAGATTCTTGGTTTGAAAGCTCAATATTAATGTCACTAATTTTGTATTTTTAAATGCATTTCTCAGAAGTAAAATATTATTGATGGTCTGAGAACTTTTCTGAGAAATGGTTGGAAGTTATTTGCTCAATCATCACATTTAACAACTCTCAAAAATATTAAAAAATTTTGCCCTCATAGTATCTCTGATAGCAAAAAAAAAAATTATTTCCTTATAATAAACAGATCCCAACGATGTTTATATGCTACAATTTATCTCATGCTAAATATTTAAAAATGAGTAAAAAAATATGGAAGATAGATATCTCTTTCAATTCAGAAAATTTATGTCTTATTACTAACAACTTAAAAATACAACTGATTTATATAATTGTATATGGTTTTCTCAGTAGTTTTTATGTCCTGTGATTCAACTTCATGAGGACAGGGAATTTAATTACTGATATTTGGGGAATAAAACCAACATAGCTGTTAGTTTCTTATGTTGGTAAATAAGATGTTCTAGTTACATAAGACAAAATATCTATCTGAGTACAACCCATTTTATGTGTTCTTGCAAAGACTTTAAACAGTCACAGTTTTTATGTATAAAATCATTTTTTAAAAAACCATATATTCAACTCACCAATATTTTCAAATGTTAGACTTGTTCTGATTTTGTTTCTTAAATTTAATTCTTTGTTCCAAAATGATTTCTAAAAATCCTAGAGTAATTGTTAGTATTTTTCTACTAGTTTAAAAAAGTAACTGAAATTCTTGCATTTCATCTTTAATCATACTCTGAATTCCCTAACTATTACTATTCCTACAAGTTAAATAAGGATAATTTACCATTAAATGAGTGAGAAATTGTAGAAGGATTTACTGATTATTTTACTAATTGCTTACTTGTGGAAATTCTCAAAATGGTGGTGTCATCTGATTAGTTGAATGCAAATATTAAATAATTTTTGATTGATGACATGCATGCTGATAAGTACATCATTTCCCAGGCTGCAGCAGCTAATGCCTTGTCAGGTTTGTATTATCTCCTCCATCTGAGACTAGGCACACAGGCATTTTCACTCAGGAAATCTTATTCTCCCTGCCTTCCCCAAAACCAGACCCTACCTTTGACCCTTTAGAAAAACACAAAACCAAGTAATTTAAATCAGCCCACACCTGCACCGTCTTCCAAAATAACCTCATATATATGCTTAGTACATCTCATTCCTGAGCACTTCAGGAGGCTGGAAAGGATAATTTATTCCCCCTAATGAACAAAACACTGACATTGCAGTTTGTCTTCTTTGGGGTCCCAGGAAAGCTGAGATATTATTCAGAAAAGGGCAGCTATGTTTGGCCCTGTGTGATTTAGATTTACTATGCAACAACTATTTTTGGATGATGGAATTAAGTATTTACACCAGGGGACTTAGCAGTTCTTTAGTTTGGTTCTGTCCAGCTGTTTGTTACAAAATCACTAACCTTGTGAATACTGTTTTAGGAGAGACATCACCAAGAATTCTTACATTAGGAAAGTAACCATATTATCTGGGATCTTATTGTAGGCAAACTTGTTCAGCTAAATTTTGCATTTTAAAAGATAACTGAAAATTTTATGAGAACCTCTCCCGAATGAATAGTCTAGTGCACTGGTCTCATCACCCTGCATTTATTGCCTTGTGACTCTGCATTGGTCCCTTTTAACAGGACTTACATCAGTAAATTTGAATGTTTGTTCTTGCTTACAACCGGAATTTCCAGGTCCTGGCCAGATCTGCAGAAAGGAATTAAGGGTTTGGATAGTTTTTCGATATAATTTGAAGCTGTTTATCATCTCATCGTTTAAGAATCGCTCCCCTTTCCGCACACCCATTGCTGCCTCCCCTCGGGCTCGGTACGAGAGTCCCTGCGCCAAGCCAGGTTGCTCTGGGCCACTTCGCGCTCCCGCGCCTCCGCGCTGGTCCACTCCTATCCTCCTCATCTCTTTCGAGCCAGTCTCTGAATTTTTCGTTTAAAGCCGGTGGCATTTCCGCGTGGAGATGAAAAGGCAAGTGGCAGAGGTGGGTGCAGGTGCGAGTGGCTGCTGCGGGTGCGGCTGGCTGGCTGGCGGCGGTGGCGCGGCGGCTCCTTCCGGCGCCGGGGGCTACTCGGCGCCTGTTCGGCGCACGTGGCTCTCGGCCCCGCGGCAGCCCGAGCGGAGAGCGAGGGCGTCCTCCCCTGTCGGCGGCTCCGGCCTGGAGTCCTTACCAGCCGCGCCCGGCCGGGAGGGGAAGAGGAATGCCGGGGGTTGGCCGGAGACTCGGAGTAACGCTCCCAGCCCTGCGGCTCGGGAGGGCGGGCCCTGCGCCTTGCCCTGCCAAGCTCCCGGGGCCTCCTCCGCGACCGAAGGTTGTCCAGAGGCGCCGCGGGATGGAGGGTAGGCTTCGAGAAACTGGTGTCCCCGAAGCTCTGGAAGGCCACCGGCGGGCCCGGGACGGTCAGGGCGCTCGGTGGAGGAGGCCGGGCACCGCCGCGGCGGAGGCCTCTCCGGCCTTCAGGTTTCCAAGGGGAGCCGCTTCCGCAGCTGCGGGCTGGCGCGGTTGGTGCCTGGGGAGAAGGGAACGCCCCGGCCAGGCTCCCTTGGGGCGGGGATGGCGTGGGGGCCCGGCCTGGCGTCTGGTGAGGTGGCGGACATGGGCCGCCACCAAGTGGTCTGCAGCTACGACCTCTGCCACCCTCGTGGACGCTGGAGTGGCACCCGCGGAGAACCCCGGGGATGGGCGCAAGGGGGGTTGCTGGCACCCAAAGGGCCGGTGTTGGAGGGCGAGGATAGGAGAGGATGGCCGCGAGGGCTGGAAGTCCCGGCTCGGGATGGGGCGAAGGGAGCGCCCCGAGCTAGGAGAGGGAGGAAGGTTGTAAATTCAATCGAAATTGGGCTCGGGCAGACCTAACACTGAAAGTGCGCTAGACTGTTTCCTTCCAACCCCCAGCTTTCCCCCAGGTCATCTAGCAAAGGAGGCTGAGGGTGTCGGGGTCCGCGGGCAGTTCCTTGTCTGGGTACGGCTTTCCACCTCCCAGCGGCGCGGGGCCTGCCTGGGGCTTGACCTCTGCGCTGCCTCTGCCCGCATGCACAGGAGCGCACACCGCGGGCCGGGAGGTCTCCTGTCTGCGCGCCCAGCGCTGGGTTCTCGCGCCTAGACCCCAGTACCCAGCGGGGACCGAGAAGGTGTGTGTCCCCCTGCAGTGGGTTGAATCGGTTATTAGCAGAGGGATCAGACCGGCGGCGGGAGGGCGAAGTTTCTCCTGCTGTCCGGACCAACCGGGATCGCGATTTCCCAGGACCGGCCCGACGGTCGGGCCGGTGGAGGCCTGAGCGGGCAGAGAGGGAGGGAGATAGCTCAACTTCTTTACAGAAGCGGCATTGAGGCCAACAGGGTTGTGAGCAACGGAGTTCACATCGTTACGGCGCTGCCCTGAAACTCTGGGCCTTCCTGAACCTCTGCTGTCACTTGGTGCTCTCACCATCCTTGGCGAAGTTACTGCCCGCGGGCGCACCGGCCTGCAAACGGAGGGAGGTGCGGGCGGGAGCAGAGGCCGCCCTCCCTGGATCTCTCTCCTGCCTGTCACATCTGCATTTATTTAAAGCTCGGCTGGTGGTCCTCGCTCTCTGGAATGCCAGTTGCGGGCCTGGCCTCCTACGACATTCGCATTGATTAGTGAGCCGTTATGGAAGTAGTGGGGGCATAGAAGAGGCCGGAGATTCACAATATTCAGCCTGCCCCCATCGCTCGAGCTAGCCTGGAGCCCAGCGATTCGCACTCACCAGATGGCTGAGTGCGTCTAGGATCAGAGACCCGAACTTCGAGAACATTCCATGTGCATGGGAACTGACCTTTGTCACTTAATACCTTGTGGTCGGGTGTGCACAGACATCGCAGAATCTCTGCCGGCTCCCCCCGCGCCGAATCACGCAGAAGTGAACAAGTGCTGTCACCCCAGGTCCTAAAGTGTACGAGCAGCTTTCTCTGTATGAAACTCTTAAGAAATAGTTTCTGGTGCAAATCCAGAAAAAAAAGAAAAGAAATTGACATGCCTCGCTTAAAATACTGCACATAAAGCGTAAAAAAGACACCGGTAACTTTCATGGGAGACGCCACCCCAAGCGATAGAAGCCGGGTGCAAATTCATCGTTGAAAAACAAGTTGGGTTCCAGCTTACTGTGAATCTCTTGAGGGTGGTTGGGAGCAAATGACAGGGGAGACTTTGGATTCTCTGAGTCCCCCCCAAATCCAGTCTGATTTTGCATTTGCTTTTGGATTTGATATAATTAAGGGTGAAAATAAGGCCCCTCTGTTTTTCTATTACCCTTTGCTTTTCTGCAAAGCTTTTACCCCAGAGAAAAGTTGTTTTAGTAATCTGGGAAAGAGAAACCATGTGCTGAGTCAGCAAAAACGCGGCACTAGGCCAGTTCAGTTCAATAATACCGGTATGTGTAATGTACACACTCTATACGCCTTTGTGGAAATAATGAAAAATATATTGGAATTTTCATGGCATTAAAAAATACCCACAAAACCTGTTGCAGTTGAGAGGCCAGGTTGAGTTAAGTGGCGTGTCTTCTAATACACGGAAATACATTCTGGACATGTTTCCTAACAAGGGTTAGATCTCACAACACTTAACATGGGACCAAATGAGAAATACAATTCTCAAAACAAAATGTTTTTTTCAAATGGTCGTGTTGCAGAAAGTTAAAACAATCCTTTCTGCCTAAGGTCTTGTGACTTGCATCCAAGGTGACTCCAGTGAATTGAATCTTAGGTTTTTGTTTTGCACCAATAAGACCATTTCTTCAAAAATGCATCTTTAAAAGGTCCTAAAAGTCTCCTTGCAAATCCCATTAGAACGTTGATAACCTGTTGATTTGCATTCACATTTGTGTTTAAGGAATAAATGTACTTATGAAGAAATCATTGTTAAGCAGCTATTTTTCAAATGATTGCTTGTAACTGTCCAAGTGTTAACCTGAATTTGCAAAATGTGAGCATTTTAATTATTAAACAACATTCCAAATTGTATTTTCAGTGACAGACACTCAGTATTTCTGGGGATAGTTCTTCATGATGCTTGTAAATTTTTTAGTTGCAAAAAGTATGGCTTTTTTTTTTAAAAAAAAAACTAGCATGTTGAGTAAAAACATTGATGAATTTGCTTCTGTTTCATTTATCTCTTCTACCTCAAAACAAATGAAACTGGTACGTCTTTTATGCTTTTACTATTTCAACTCTTTAAAATACAGCTGACTTCTTTATGTTGTTTCAGCATGATGCAAAAACATCTGGATGTGAAGTGAAAAGTCCAGTCTGTCACCCAGCTTCCAGATGTTTGGTACTACGTAGACAAAACATCAGAATGAATGACTGAATTTTTTTTCTCTACGATCCAGATGGTTCAATGTCTGGTGCTTCTACAAGGAAGCATATTTTCCTTTCTCTAAACATCACATCCTACTGTAACCCACGTAAAGCATGATTTACACTCTGTCAGCTACAGAATGCTAGGCCATTTGGAGTGCAGCAAAACAATCAGTAAATGAAACTCTTAAGTATATGTTTTGGTAAATGTAGTCCAAGTACAAGTGTTCATGTATGTTTAGGAGGGGTGGTAGTGGTGGAACAGAATGAGAAGGTGAGAGAGTGAGCCTTGTTCAACCGGAGAACTTGGCTAAAAATGCCATCCGTGGCATTAAATAAGCTTAAATAGGTGAAGCTTAGCATTTAGCAGCTTGGACGGATCTACCTTTTGCCCTGATGCAGCTAGACTGTGGGGTGTCACTGAGTGTCCCAAGACACTTTCCCCCTATTCTTCCTTCTCGAAGCATTCTCAAATCCAACAGATGAATGTAAGATAGGATTCAAAGATGATTAAGAATCAAGTTGTGGGGGAGGGAGGTGGGCTATGTATTTCCAAAGTAAGAGAGCAATAGGGTGAATATTTTAATCATTCACAAAACAGAGTAATGACAATATATTCCTCTTTGTGTGAAATATCACCATGTTTTACAATTGTTAAACTTCTGGATGATGACACAGCAACATTCTTTCCTTGGAGTCATGGAGATTTCAGGTCACGAGCAGAGTAGAGCTTCTCCAAGTCTCTTTGACTAACCATGTTGAGAAGGAAGGGAGAGGTGGGAGAAGCCTTCCACTAGAACCAGCAGATGAAAGCAAACCCAGGGTGAATTCCAGTCTGTCTACCTACGCACCTCACACTCTCTGGATTTAGGACAGTGTTTAGATAATGAATGCAATGAACGTTAAAACATCATAAAACTACCACTTAACAAATGCTCAAGGAAAGCATACCATTTGAAAAGAGGCCCTTTTATAATTTAGAACCTGAGCTTTGGATAATAAGATACAGGCTTTTATACTGGTCCAAAATCAATTTTAAAAAATAGTTTATGGGAAGGTAGTAGAATTTCAGGGGTACACATTCTAAGTAGTTAAGAGACACAAGTCAAGTGGGAATCTTTAACACCATATAAAACAGAATCACATTTTTCAGGATTGCTATAATTGGATGTTTCGTGACTTTTTTGTCATGCATTTATTAGAATAATAAAATGACAGAGCTAGAAGGGACATAGCGCTCATCCAGGCCTCCTCTTTTCCAGATGAGTAAGCTGAGGACCAAGAATACGAAAGGATCTATCCATGGCCACACGTGAGTTCCAGGAAGGGTCAGAAGTAGAACTGCTGAGTTCCAATTGTGACTCAGAGTCCAGCTCTCTTTCCAGAACAGCTTGCCTTCAAATTAATTCAATACTGCTCAGAGTTACAGATTTCCTGGTAGTGTCCAAGAAACTGACACCCATCACTACGGGTTGGAAATAGCTCCAAACCACTCATTTGTGTTACACAGCTCCGAGCTGTAAGACAAAGCCAGGGTGAAGGCACAGTTTCCCCCATTTGTCTCCAGAGTAAGACAGACGATTGCAAAAACAGAGCTAATAAAACTCTGTCATCTTCAACAACTTGGCAGGAGGTCCTGATAACGACAAATGATAGCTTTTATAGAGAACTTAAAGCACCTTGGAGGACTGTCATGTGCAAGAGTCGGCTACAGTCTCTCTCCTCGGAAGATATCACATCCAAACATTTAAAACCAGTGATCGGAGAAGGGAGGAGGAGGAGGAAGCCGAAGCCCTGTCAACTCCACTCCCTACAAAAGACAGAGGTGTCCATGGTCATTCACCCACCTCGGCCATCTCCCCTCAGGACTCAGTGGCCTCTATAATGAGATGGAAGGGTAGGGTGCCCGAAGAAGGCAGAGAGTGAAGGACAGGGGCAGGTAGGTCAGAGAGAGAGAGACTTCCTTTAAGAATATTTAGATGGCAATACGGAGTGTACGTTCCCAATTTTAAGGACCAGGGAATCTTGACTGTCCTTCATGGCATGAGCCAAGGAAATGGACTCCTATGTAATGTTACCAAACTTCTTCCATTGAATATTTGTTCAGCATCAAATGAGAACATAGAGGAGTTTACTTCTGGGAGGGGAATACAACTCTTTGTCTCTTCAGGAACATCCCGGTCCAAGAAATGCAAGGCAAGTTAACAATTAGGAGTGATGGAGGCGGGAGGAGTGGGTGGAATCAGGATCCAGTATTTGGAGTGGTGAGGAAAGAAGAGCTATGTTTTGACTGGCCTGGAGGGAGGGGAGATCCTGGCAAGGTTTCCCTTCACACTAATTCAAGGTCAGTGCCCTTTGAGAAGCAGGATCTGGCTGGAATTGGGGGTGGGGGGGAGGGATGCTGGGAGAAGAGGTCTGACAAACTGTATTCTTCTTTGGAGATGTTTAGGGCAGCAACTAAACCATCAGAAGTTAAACCAAATAAAACCCGCCTCCCTGCTTACCTCTTTAATTTACTCTCCCAAACAGATGATCATTTGGGCTATTCCTCTGAAGTCAAGCATGAAATCTATTTAGCTGGCTAGCTACCCATTTCCTCTGACCTGCAAAAGAGATGCCCTATTCTTCCAGAATCCTTGGAATGCCAGAACATTGGGAAAACTGAAGCCACATGCCTGGGCCCACTGAGATCCCCCATCCCTGCCCCCCTGTGCCAGAGGAACACTGACAAAGATGGAGCAGATTTCAGCATGGCCCAGCCCAGATGCAGAACTTCCAATTCACCAGCATGAGTCCCTGGATGAGTTTAAATTGTTAAGGGTTTAGGAGGATCTCCAAGTTGAAAGTTTTTTTGTTTTTTTTTTTAACCTTTCTTGTACCTTCAACCCTATGGACTACTTCTCAGAATAATGTGTTTCAGTGCATAAATTATATTGAAATAAAATTACCAAGATACTTCTAAGAGGCAAGTTTGTGGATATAGTGCCTGTACTATATTTTTTTATTTATTAGCACATCTAGAGCAAGATCTGGTAGTGGTTCAGACTTCCGAAACGTTGAAATAAAGGTAAGACTAGATAATAATTCAAAATACCATTAACAATGTGATAGGAAGGTATCAGCGATTTCTATTGATGGCAAAGTTATTGATATTGCTGTGTGTTTGTAGTTTGTTATCTATGTTCATAATTTAAAAAAATGTTAGTTTTCAAATAGAGACTTGTAGAAAGGAAGATGTACAATTTCCATAAGGACTTTGGCTCTTACTTGACTGCATTTCCAAATGACCACGTTTCCAAGTGAAGACCCCCTTAGGAGGAAGAAGAGGGGCAGACCGAGTAGCACTTTAGAGATATACAATGAGATGGTGCTGCCTTTGGATTGGATCATGCTAGACCCAAATTTGGAGTGTAAACATTGAGCCTGTGACATAAGATTTTGTTCCTGAGGCCAAGAGTAACTTTATATTGTAAGCCTGGAGAGTTGAGATCTTCAGAAGCATTCCCTAGCTGAGAGGACACTGAAGAAGGTGTCAAGATTACCTGTCACAGTAGGGAAGTGGTAACCGGAGCCAGGAAGGACTTGATAAGCACGTGTGAACTTCTTCTGGTTGGTGAATGAGTCAGAGGTTGGGGGCTCAGACTGGGCTCTGCACTGAAGAGGTAGTTGAGAAGGAGTACTGGCTGCTGACAGCAGGCTGGGGACTCCCCGGAGAATGAGAAATTCATTTATATATTTATATATCATGTATATATATTTTATATATATCTCTATTCATTATCTCACCAACTCGCAAACAACCCAAATTGCAGTATGTATGTGCATATGGAATATCATATAGCAGTGAAAAAGAGCAAATGACTGCTATACACAAAGTGAGTGAATCTCATAGGTACAATGCAGAGCAGAAGGAGCCGGACACTAAAGAGCATACTCCATGCCTGCATTCACGTGAAGGACGAGAGCAGGCAGAACAAATCTATGGTGATAGAGGTCAGGATAGAATTTACTTTCACCGGAGGTGGAGGGGGGTACTGATTAGGAGGGGACACAAGGGCACCTTCTGTGGTGCTAAATTATAAATATTATTGACTTTCTGAAAGTGATTTGGAAATGCAATCAAGTAAAAGCAGCCAGTCATACTATAGATTCCCTCCTGACTCTGGTTTTATGTTACAAAAAGATTTTGCTTGGACTATGAGAAATGAAAGAGATGCAAGGGGGGAGCTACAAACTGGCAGAAGATGTTTACAATAGATATGGCTGAGAAACAGCGCGTAGCCAGTTTAAAAGGTGCAGAGGATTTGAAATGCTCTTTGTAAGAGAGAATAACCCAATGGACAGTAAGTATAGGAAAGATGTTTGACTTTGTTACTCTTTATGGAAATGCAAATTAAGGTTGCAAGCTGATACTAATACACACCCTTGAAAATGACTGAAATGAGCAAGACCGGCAACACCTAAGGTGGCAAGCATCCGGAACAGTGGAACTCTCCTGCTCTGCTGATGGGGAGTGCAAAGTGGCAGCTAAACTGCAAGCCAGCTGTTGACACCGAAGCTAAACATGTGCCTGTCAGCTCTGCTGGCTGGTCTAGGAACGGAGTTAAATAAGAACAGAGAAAAGGACAGGGATCTTGTCTTGTGAGGTCTGCCAGGCTTGGGGAGCCCTATTCCAAGTGTTCGGGTTTTTCTTAGGTTTCTAGAAAAGTTCCTTATGCAAAACCCTACCATTATCTTGGCTGGATTAAAGGAGAAGAGGAAAGAGATCTATTGTACATCATGGTGACTATAGTTAATAACAACATATTGTAAACTTGAAAATTACTAAGAGAGTAGATTTTAAGTGTTTTCACAATGCACACAAAGAGACAAGGATGTGAGATAATGTGTATGTTAAATAACTTCATTTAGCCATATATATATATATATATATATATATATATATATACACACACACATAGATATGTATATATATATACACATATATATGTATATATATATACGAATGTATACATGTATGTGTATATATATATATAAAATATCAAAACATCATGTTGTACATGATAAATATGTACAATTTTTACTTGTCAAAAAAATGTTTTGGTGTAGTAGTGGGGACCAAATCTAGGGATGCTTTATCACTGAACTACCTCCCCTGTCCTTTTGATTATTGTTAGTAATTTTTTTTTTTGAGACAGGACTTTCCTGGGCTAGCCTCAAACTTGCAACCCCCCTGCCTTAGTCTCCCAAGTAGCTGGGATTACAGGCATGGACCATTGCACCTAGAAATTAAAATATTTTTATAGTGAGGAAGGGGAGTTGCCCATGCTTAGTTTGGAACTTAAGGGAGATGAGAAAAAGTTCTGCTAGCAGAAACAGCGGAGCCAGACGGAAACCCTGGGAAGGACCCTGGGAGCTCTGGAGTGAGTGGGTGAATCAGAATGGCTAGAAGTTTTCTCGTGGGATCTCAAGGGAGAAGGCAGAGAAAGCTACTCACCTCTTTGCCCTGCTGTCCAGGAACTGGCCCTCTCCCTTTCTAGAACTCAGCTACCCACGGGCAGCAGAGCTGACATATGTGCCCTGAGCAGAGGCGTTTGGTGGCACCGCCCCTGCACCTGATGAGCCATTGCTGCAGGAACTGACTGGGAACCCGGCTCTGGAGGGGCTGAAGGTGATGGAGGGGAGATGGGGAAGGAGACAAAGCAACGGAAGGTACAAAGAAGACAGGAGCGAGGGGAAGCGGAGGCTCAGCCTCCTCTGGTGAGCCCATCCATCAGCAGGAACTTCTGGCCACAAGTCAATGCTTCCCATGAAAATCAGTGCCCGGATGGATGGGCTCCAGGGTGACTATGACAAACAGCAAGCAGCAGAAGTATGGCTGGGGATTTGACATCTGTTCTGCAGCCCATAATGAAAATTTCTTTCCCCAAACACTAAGGACAGTAGTTAAAAGTCCCAGCCTTTGTGTGTCACAGTCAGAGTAGTCTTTCTCATGGTTGGAGATTTTTTTTCTCAGGACACATGACAAACAAATCGACCTCCCTAGACTTCCAATGTGTCAAAGTTCCAAGTTTTCATTATCTTATGGAGCAAACTTAAACTCTTGTAAGAGTATAACTTACAAGATACCAGCCTCTTGCAAATGAAAGTTTTTTTTAAAATATACATTAAACTTAGACTCTAATCATATGCCCTGTTCTGTTCATTTGGCTTAGAGATTTGGGAGTGATTTTTCAAATTCAAGTTCATTGATGTTACTGTCGATGGACACGCCTGCATTAGGTACCTACCATGTGAAGAATGCTGTGCATATCATAGAAGAGATGTGTATTAACTCATAAAAGGTATCAGAAGAATGACCCAGGTCTTGTCAAAAATCCAAAGGTAGCATGTATTCGTTCAAAAAAATATTTATTGTGCCTCCACTAGGTGCCCAGCATCTTGTAGCTGTCAATACCACAACAGAGAGCCGTGGAATAGAAACAGTCTCTGCCCCTAAGATGCTCAGAGTCCAGTGAAGGAGGAAGACTTGTTAAATTAATTTTATTGATACATTATAATCATATATAATAGTAGGATGCTTTGTGCTATGTTCACATATGCACATAGCATAATTTGATCTGTTTCGTTCCCTGTACCTAAGGGAGGAAGATCTTAACCCTTAAAAACTGCTCCTTTCCCCAATCCTAAGGAACATGGTTATCAGTTTAGAATAATCAGGGGCACACAGTGGGATACAGACTTCCTGCACTTTGAGAGGGTTACAGATTGGGGAGAAACTAAGCAAATAATCAGAGAAAGCTGTGCTAGTAGCCGCATCCTGCATCATCAAGGGCTTGGGGGTGCCTACCTGGGGCAGCAATGGCATCCTCCAAAGGCAACTCTGGAGGAAGGACTTCAGCATGTTCTTGCTTGTGAGAGGCCTGTTCCCCCATGTGTGGATGAGAACTCCTGAAGCTGACTCCAGAGAGTCGTGGGACCTGGGTGAGGGTGGAAAGTGGGGGCTCAGGGCAGGCAGAGACCCTGAGTGAAGACAAGAAGAATATTGTTATAGGTTCCCTCTCGCCTTGACTCGCCACCTGGTCTCCACAAAGAAGAACACACACTGCACAAGATTCAGCTCACGGTGCTGCCTGTCCATGAGAAGAGAAAGGACAGTGTACTTGCAGCTGCTGTCCAGGTCACCAACACCTTCACATGTGTGATTGCATTTGTTTCTCTTAACAGCCTTCAAAGTAGGCAAGGTCAGCCATTTCACAGATGAGAGAATTGAGGCTTCTTTCATTCAGGGTTAATAACTTGCACAATACCATACAATATGCTAAGTGGCACAGGGGGGATTTGAACCCTTGTTTTTTGCACAGGCATAAATATTATTGTTTAAATTGGCAGAGCCAAGACCCTACCACCACCACCACCAGGAAGCCCAGAACCTCCCAAGATGAAGGTTTGCGTCTAATTCGGCAAATGACATTGAAGATCCTACAGGGAAGGAATCTTGCATTTGTCCAAACACTTCCCCAGGAAAGCTGTCTCGGTGTTCCAAAGAGAAAACAGATGTCAGGAACAGGTTTTCAGTCTCTGACATTAGGTCCACTTTACGATTCTCTTCCAGAGGCAAAACGGGAAAGAGGAACCCCTGCTTGCCAGACAGGGCCATTTATATGCACATGGAAAATAATGTCTGTCTCTGCCATGTGATTCTAGAGCTGGGGTCAGCAAACTTTCTGTAAAGGGACAGAGAGTAATGTTTTAGGCTTTGGGGGCCATATGCAGTATCTATTACAACCGTTTAACTCTGCCCTGGAGGTGTGAAAGCAGCCTGGGACAGTGTGGAAACGCGTGGGCATGGCTGCATTCCAGTAACACTTTATGATCGCTGAATTGAATATCTCCTATAATTTTTACAAAATATTCTTTCATTGATTTTTTTCAACCTTTAAAAAACATAAACACTATTCTTAGCTTGTGGATCATTACAAAACAGGTGTTGGGCTGGGCTGACCCACAGGTGTTAGTTTGGTGACCTCCTATTCTAGAAAAACAACAACAGCAAAACAAAGAGTCTCTCAGTCCTAAATATTTCCCCTACAGATGCTTGGAATTCCATTACCCGTACTTCCTTTTGGATTAAACTGTATTTCTCCAAACTTTTTTTTTTTTTTTTTAAGAAGGAGGCATCCTGGCAGGGAGGAACATGTTCAATTCCTAATACTTCATTGGAGAGGTTGATTAGATGAGTTGGAAGGGAAGCTCATGTGAACCGGGCTCTTTTTCTATTTTGTTCACTGTTAAGGTCGCTGTTTTGTGCTGGGCAATGCTCAAGCTGTATAAATCCTCTATCAATATTCCCTGGATAGGTGAATGAGCTTTCCCTTCTAACTTGAGCTACCAGCAGGGGCAGCTGAGACAGAGAGAAAACAAGGGGCGCTGGGTGAAGCCACCCTTAGCCACGTTCCTGCAGGCCCTGGGCCTGGGTGGTGCTGAAGTGTGCTGATGCTTCTGGAAGCCATGGGCCCTGGGAGAGGCAGGACACAGGATACATCAGGGCTCTTAGAACCTGGGAAAGGACCCAGAAGCTGCAGCGCCTGAAGAAGTGGCACCAGTGCCCGACAGACTCAGCTGATCCATTTCAGTGGAGTGGCACAGTCCCTGCCAAGGAAAACATGAGGACTTGACAAGATTTGGCAAGTCCTTGAGACGTGCATTTGTGCAGTGTAAAGTTAGAAGGGCCTTTTGGGAGATGGGGCAAAGCCAAACAGACGGTACAAAGAGGGACTTCAAAAGCCACACCCTCTGCAGGAAGTGCCAAGGAAAGGCTAAAAGGGGCCGCAAATAAAGATAGCCCGTCCCCCACTCCTCCTCAACTGGTCACACATTTTCCTGGGTCACACATATCATAAAATGTTGTAAGACTAAATGCAATGGATGTAGTGTGTATTATTGAAAATAATGAGGGCGAGTTCATCATTGTGACTATAATGAAGAACATCAACCAGGATGCTTATTGAATTGGAAAGTTCTTAGAGATAAACTGGCCCAGTGAAGGGGCTTCGGCCTTGATTTCACACCCCAGTTTTCCTTGTGTAAAGCAAGGTTAACAGCCAGCCAGCCGCTAATCGAATCCTCATCTCTTGCATATGGACATTTAGATCTGACTTGATGATTCCCAAAATTGTACAGAGATGGATCAAATCAACCACTTTAACTTTAGTTAGATAAGTCAAGCTGGGGCCCTGTGAGGCCTTCCAGATGTTGGTGTAGGGGGCGAAGTCTCCATATACCTGGCCCAGGAATCCTGAGAGGGGGAGGAACCACTGGAATGAACTGAGCTGTCACAGCTGGGTCTGTGCCTGTACCAGTGGAGGCTGACATTTTGGGCCGGACCAAGGATCACCTTCCAGGAGGGCTTGTGTAAGCTGCAGACACACACGATGGTGTCCCTTCCTTAAAACACCCACAGTAGCATGGTGTCATAACAGACTGCTAGGCCCAGGGTTGGATCCTGGACTTACAACTTTCTTACTTTCTGACTTGAGGAAGTTATTTTACCTCACCACAGCTTAATTTCATCAGATGTAAAATGGAGTCATCTTTACAAAACCAATCTCAATACTTAATAAAACCATGTCCCATGCTCCTAATTAGCAAGGCTTCCATTCCCCATTGTTCAGCCTCCGCGGGGAAACAGGGGCCCTCCCATGAGGTGACACTTGATGTCACATCACCCACTGCTCAAACTCATCTGCCCAAGGTCCCCCGTGGGGAGAAGAGCAAGCATGTAGCCAGTTGGGTGTGGCCCAAAGTGGCACTCTAGTCTCATGAAATTTCTTCAGAGTCTCAGCTTTTATTTAGACATTCTTGCCAATTTTGTATTTCACTCGGTATAATCTGTCAATGTGTCAAGTCTTATAAACTGGTTCCCCCTGGATCTTTGAGTACCTTCAAGGCTCTAAGGAGAAACGCAGTCCTCCTAAACACATACCCCTGTTGGGCCCCAGGCTAACCTCACTTCTGCTTGTGGCCAGTCAGCAGGCCAGAGGAGGGGGCTTCCTGTTAGACCATCAGGGAGGACTCCATGGGATTGTGACACCTGGCCAGGGAGGCTCTGGACACAAGGAAAGAAGACAGAAATGCCATGAGCAAAAGTCTGGTCATGGGGGACACAGTCACCTTCAGCAGCGCTGGACTCTCTTCTCTCCCTCCTCCCTCACTCCCCACACACTCGCCATATGGACAGGAGGCCCCGTGCAGGCTTGGCTGGCGCCAGGCACAGCTCACGTGCCTCCCTCAGGACTCACGGTCATTAGGAAATTCTCATAACTAGCACTTTGGCCCCAAAGCACCAGGCCCTCCCTGCCCCTCTCAGCAGCCAGCCTTCAGGTCCCGCCCTCCCCCCTCCCAGGTCTCGCCATGGGAACTGTCCAGCTCCCTCCCTCTTCCCTTCCTTCCTCCCTGAAGCTTCCTTCCTGGAAGTCTTAACGATGGCTCAAAGCCAAAGGGATGATAAATTATAACCCCAGCGGTTCTGCTCCATAAGTGTGCACCGCCTCAGCGTGCTGAGCTAACGTGCTTTCCACCAGCCGGCTCCCATTTTTCCCTTCCAGTTGTAGCTGTGTTCCTTCAGGCCCAGGTGGAGATGTCCAGGAAGCAGAGCAAGGGACCATGGGTTGGGGGATCTAGCAACACCTGCCTCCCATCGGCACATCCGCCCACCACCATTGAAGAAGGTTGCCCAGAGACCCACTGGCACAGGGGGCTGTAGCAAGGGGCCCCTTGAGCTCACTGGGTCCTTAGAGTTATTTCTTGATATTTGTTTGTATCTTCAAGTGATCACCCAAGCTCAGCTGCAAAGAAGACAAGGCCAGTGGACATGTTTTTCTGTGTATTCCAAAGTGGGTTGTGCACAGCCATCTCTATCCACTTGGTCTCTACAGCACTGAGTATGTTATAGGTCTCAGTAATACTAATGGGAATTAGTGGTTTCCAGCCAACATATTTAGATGTCTAGTCACTCTTCCTCACAGACACAAGCATGGACATCAGAATAGAAGCAGCGATTTTTTGATTTGGAGAGACCCCAGATGCTCGAATACAATAGTATCACAGACTGGGCATGAAACACAGGGGGCAGCCTTAGTGTTGGCTCAGATATTGCAGTCTGGCTGCTCGTCTCTAAGATGGGGATAAATAACAGGTGTGCTGTGAAACGGTTCAGCAAAGGTGACACTTAGCAAAGGATTCAGCATATCATAGATTCACAACAGGAATCATTCCTTCTTCTGGTCTTTGGTTGGTCATCAAATTCAAGAGGGTGAAGGTAAAGTGGCTCCTTTGGAAGCTTCATAGAGAAAACTGTGTCTGTTGGAGACAGTGGAAAGTCAAATTATGAAATGCACTCTTTCTAGATATGGCCCTGATGGAAAATACAAAGAGCTTGCTGGAATGTTTGGGTATATTGTCACGCTGCTTCCCTGGGTAAATGGAGGTAGCCATTTCTGTAGATGTCCCATCCATGTTCTGCCTTCCAAGGTTATGGAGGGTGCTGGTCATAGTCCCCTCCCAAGGCATGCCTGGGTGTCTTGGTGGTCATGAGATGCTAGGCCAGACAGAACCTGGAGCTGCTGACCCATGGAGGCCTTTCCTGGGCTCTGACCCTCTTGGTCCCACCGTGACCTGCTGGCACCATGAACTTACAGTGACTGGGACACCAAGAGTGGCTACCAGGACTTTGGGGAGGATGGAGATGCTTAAAGGGGATGAGGAAGAACAGCACCTATGGAATCCCGACTTCTTGACAGTCAGGTCACAGTGGATGGCACCCCTGCTGTGACATTTTCTCCACTCACAGGGGCTAGGACGCTCCGCTCACTAAAGAGTAAGCATTCGAGGCAGCTTTACCTGATGCCAGGAATCTCCACCCACACGGAGAACGTAGACCTGATGGCGGGTCTGATGTTAACTTCCAAAACTAAACCGGGTCGAATTTGTTCAGCTTCTTTTAGCTTTGACAACCCTGCTGAACATCAAGAACATCAATGAGGTTTCAGCTAAGTTGGTTTTGTTTGGTTTTACTGCTGTAAGGAGAAGGCAAGAACTAAAGAATTTTGTAGAATCAAACCAGTGGGGCAGGGGTTACTGTTCTTTAAGCACCATCTTCATTCTAGGAAGCTGGTACATCACCAGAATGTGTCCCCAAGGAAGGAGGACAGGAGAAAGATGTGGAGAGTTTGGGGCTGTGGCCGAGATCACACAGCACAGGAAAGCCAAGGGGGAGGAGGAGAAGCCGAAGAGGGAGCTGTTTTTCTGACTCCTTGTTTACAATTCTTTCTGGCAGATTTTTTTTTTTTTTTTAACTTTCAAATTTAGTCTTCAAATTCCAGTCCAAGACAAGGCTGCACAGGTCTTAAAGATGAAGCTCCTACATATCAACAATTAGTTTCACCTGGGTTGGCCCCTTGGGTCCTTTGCCTCCAGCTTCCCATGGCAGCCACAGTGCCATCCACTGTGACCTTACTGTCACAGTAATCCCACCACCATCTTCTCAGCTCTGTCTCTGCTTCCTGATTGACACCAAAGGCTGGCACCACATCGTGACTAGGCAGGCAGCAGAGGAGTGAGGCTCCCAACTTCAGCAGGATTCTCAGTGCTGACCCTGTAATTCACTCCTGCTTGACTTACCATCCATTTTCCTGCCTGCCTCACGTCTCCAAGCGCACCCCCACCCCCACCCATTCTTCCATACCCCTCACCCTCAGCACACGGTCTCACTGTGCTCTCCTGAGGGGCCACCATGGCGCCCACCTCCCCTGGTATTTGCCTCTGTGGTTCTCTGGCCCATCACCCCTTCTTTCCACTCCAAGGCCAACTCTCCAATTCTTTCTGCCTTTCCCACGACTTTGCTCCATCAGAGAGGCCCCTTTCTGGGGTCCTTTGCCCTCTCTAGTGATACCTGCTTGACTATGGGCCAAGGGCCAGTCACCCAGGAATGCTTTTCTTGCATGCATCACTGTGCCATTCCCTGAAAGCCATGTCCAACATCCCTTCTTGCTGCCTCTGCCTCTCACAGTCCCCACATCCCCTTCCCCTAGACTGTTCCCAGGGATGAGCATCATCCCACACAGCTGAGCCCAGAGCTCACCAGGTCCTCTTCTTGGGTCTCCTTGAAAGAATTGTTTTGCAGTCTCCTTTTGGGGACACTCCTCCCTTTTCTTGGCTCATCCCCAAAGCCCACTGTTCCCTTTTGTCTGTGGCACTGACTCCTCTCCACGTGGGCATTCCTCGGAGCTCTGCCTTCCTCTCATTTGGGTCCATTTCTCCCTTCACTGTCCCCATTGAAAGTCCCTGCCAGGAACAAAAAGTCATGTATCCAATGGGAACGGGCATGTTTTTTCCCTCCCTCCCCCAGACCCACTTCTCTCTTGGAGTTCCCTGTCTCTGTCATGGCCCTGGTCATCTTTCCAGGTGTCCTGCAGGTAGACTACTGGCTGTCCCCTCCCACCACTCTGACTTGCTGCCCAGCACCCAGCCCTGTCTCCAGCACCCTGCCTCTTGCCTTGCGGCTCTCCTCCTCTCTGGCCTGGGCCATGGCAGTTGCCTCTGGTCTGCCGCCTCCAGTGTCTCCCTTCCCCATCTGTCCTGATAATATGGCTCACAGGGTCTGTTAATGAATACACAAGTGGGTCACAGCACCACTCCCTCACCCACACCCCAGCCCCCACACCTTTAAGGGGTGCCTGTGGCTTGCACAGTAAAGCCTGGCTTCTTTAGCTGCTGCCCTCACTGTGGCCCTCACTGTGGCCCTATCTTAACCCTTTAATTTCATCTCCCATCGTTTTCCCATCCCTGCCAACACACACACACACACACACACACACACACACACACACACACACACACACACTATCCTCCATTCCTTTGGGACCACTCAGTATTCTCCAGAGACAACTTTCCCCATCCCACCTCCATGTTGTGCCGATGCCTTACCTTGGAAACTCTGTCTCCCCTTTTGAAATCCTACTCATCTTTCAAGGCTCACCTCTCCCACGAAGCTTTCCCCTGATCCTCCTGGCGCAGCCCCCTCCCTCCTCTGAAGGCTTGCAGCATTTTGCATGGAACTCCACCACACACATCGTCCTAGCGACAGGAGAGCTCACAGTGAGAACTCATCACTTGCTGAAGGAGTGAGTGAAGTGTTCCCCTGTCGTGGGCGGAGCTGCTGTGGCATTATGGGAGGGCTGGGTGCAGAAGGCAGCTTTCACATATTCATATCTTAGTTTCGTCAGGACCCAGCCCAGACTCAGCCAAGGCCCACACCAGGGGCCTTCCTCCTTCTCTTCCTCATTGTCTTTTTATTTTTCTTCTGGGACATGGACTTCTGGACCCCTTTACCCTGGACAAGGCTAAGTCTTCACTTCTTCCCGAGTCTCCTAGCTGTGGTTTCATCGAGGACCTTTCTATTTCTTCATGGGCCACTGGGAAGGTGTCTGTTGGCTCTAACACTTGTGCCCCATTTCCTTGCCCTCTCCCCTTCTAAGATCTCCTCGCTGCCGTTCAGACACCAGTTACCTCCAGTTCCTTCCCTCTCTCTGTCATGGCAGGCTTGGCCTTGGCCCTCCATGGACATCTCAGTGGTGATCCCCTTCCCCAGGTCTTGTGCTTCCAAGCCCTCTTCTCGACTGAGGAAATGAAAGGCTGTGTCCCCCTAAAGGCAATGGACTTAGGATACGGGCAGGAGGGCTCTGAGGATTTGAGACCCTTCCTCATGCTCCTGGAGTCCCGTGAGCAGTGGACTCTTCTGTCTTCCACTGCCATAAATTCAGGGAGGTCAGACCTCACGGAAGCCCTTTCCCTAAGCCCTGTCCCGGGACACAGCTAGAGAGGGCCAAGTTGGGTAGGACAGCTTGAGTCTGGCCAGCCTGGATGGAGTGAGTCAGCATCCATGCGGTGGCCCTCTGGCTCCTCTCCACCAGCCTGGGGAGAAAACGCTGAGTCGCACACCCTGTGGGCAGCCGCGGAATCAGCGGCTCCCGTTGCCCTGCAGCTCCACAAGGCCCCAGACAGCTTGTGGGCCTGGTACCCACTCTTGGTCTTTGATGCGGGGGCCCAGCAGGCTCCAGAGCTGCTGCCAGCTGGGAAGCCATCGCTCTAGTGGTCAGATGAAAGAGGCCTTCAGAGAAGGGACAGAACCTCCGGCCTCAGGCCTGTACCTGCACTGGGGGCCCCTTTCCTGGCTGCGGGTGGAAGTAGAGCCAGCAGATCACACGGGCCCATCCAGGTTCCCATTCATGACCCTTCTAGAAGGCCGCCGCTGTGTTTGCCATGGCTTGAAGTGGTTTGCACAGGGCACGTTCAGATAGGTAATAGCCGTTCTCTATTTTCTATGAGAAGAGTTATTAAAAAATAAATTTAGTTAAGGGGAAAAAAGTTAAAAAAGAAAAGAAAAAGGAAGACAGAGGGACAGACTTTCCTGTTGACTGGATGCCAGGGATTGAAACACTGGGGCAGCCAGTCCCTTCGGAGGGGGACAGCTGCAACTTTTCAGGTGGAAAGTCAGCAAATTTCCACAGGCCCGCCTGCCAGAGACCACAGAACGGTTTCAAACAACGGCTCCTTCATGATATTTGTGTGTGAGTGTGTATGAGAGAGAGAGAGAGAGAGAGAGAGAGAGAGAGAGAGAGAGAGAGAGAGAGAGTGAGTGCGTTTTTTTCTTAGAAAAAGGCAAGGGTTGGGGGTGGGCATAGGGGTTGCTAAAAAGTGTCCTCCCGTGTCCGGCCAAGTGGGCAGGGGCGCGCTGAGCAGATTAATGAAAATGTTTCCCTGGCACGAGGGGTTTGATTGCCCCACTGCAAAATTGCTTGCAGATTCGAAAACAGCATGTTTCATTTCAAACTCATTCTCTTGCCATACATTAGCACTTGTCAATGTAACCATTAAGCACAGGCAGTGCAGAAATTTAATTACAAAACCATTTATTTTATTGAAAGAAAAATAAACCCAAGCTACCTCAAATGCATTAGGTAGGTTCAAAACATGTTCAGCTGATAACACCCAAGGGTAGGGAGGAATAAATGCGTCTTTCATGTGCAGTGGGGACTCGCTATTAGAAACAGCTGCCCATAGGTCACTCTTTATTTAAGTTCAATTATGGATTAAAAAACAACTGATTTAATGAAGGGACTTTTTATATCTGAAGTTACGGGGCAGGAGTATCCATTCTTCTCTTTCCATTTTTGCCTCCCTTTTTACACATTGGAATTAAAAAACGCTAACGAGGCGAACAGAACGGTTTTATTGAATGGCTTTGCTGCCCGTCCACTATCCACCCCCATCTCAGGCTTGTCTTTTGTTCTCCTAATGGTGGAAGAATGCAGGGACCGTGGTATTAAAGGAAGTCACAAAAATGTGCTAAACACATCAAAAAGTCCCCAATCTGTATCTTATTTATGCCTTCTTCCCTTCTCCCCCGTGTATGTCTTCTACACAGTTGGAAAGCTGGCCGGGGAAGGCTGTGGTGAAATTCTAGATTTGGGTCAAGCGGTGGGCTGATGTCATGTTGGAGGCCACCTCTCCTTAGCACTAATGGGGTTGCCAATAACGGATCTGTTTTACTATTCTGTTGGAAAGGGGGGAAGAAGAGTTATAACTTAGTGGTTTGGACTGATTTGTCCAGTTAAAGGACTTTTTCCCCACCCCCGTCTGAGATATCTACCCACAATTTCTTACAGACATGTCCTCATGCAGTCACACAGAGGAGGGATCTGGAAAGAGAAGATCTTTTTTTAAAAAAAAATTATTATTTTAATTTCCCTAGTGACGATATGAATCTCTAAGATTTCAGAGGCATCATTTGATCATCTGCCTGGAGGGAGTGAGGAACAGGAAGTGGAGGCTCTTCTACTGAAAGTTCGTTTTTTAGCTGTTGCAACTGATTTATGCACAGTAGCAGACTTTTGTGACACTGACACAGTGATGAGTTTGCCTGGGTCCTTGCTTCCCAGAGTGAGACCCAAGGAGGGCTTCCTGGCCTATTTCAGAAGGGTCTCCAGACCTCTGCAGCCCCTTGCAGAACCACCACCTGCGGTGGGGGGGGACCTACATCATTGTCTACACTGCTCTGAGACCCCCTAGGAGTGAAGTCTGAGCAGCCACACGGTCCTGGTGGCTTGGAAATGGTACCACTCTGACCCAGCTCTGCCCTGTTCTGTTCTTGACACGTGCTCTTCATGCCAAAGACCTGGGGAGTCTGAAGCAGGAAAAAAACATTCAGGAACACAGAAACTCACCACTCCAGACAGCAGATTCTTTACCAATAGGTTTTGCTTAGGTAAGAGGAAAGAGGGCAGAAGGAAACCGGACGGGGAAGTTGGGGAGAGGCCTCTGAGTCACATTTTAATATTCTAAAAGAATTGGCTTTTAATTGGAGCCCTGCAAACTGAGGAAGCCCCAAAGTAGACCCAGAGTAGAGTGGTTTCCCCATCCTGTTGTCACAAGTGCACCAGCAGAGAAAATAGCAAAGCACTACAAACAAGCCCTCAGGGGGCTGAGAAGGTGACACCCCACTCTGACCCAGCAGAGAGAGATGAGAGAAGAAAAAAGCAAGGGGGAGAGAGGGCTAGATGGGTTCATGTACTGTTACTAAAAGAATTTCCACTGGCTACATGCTATAGATTTTCTGAGCAACACAACCCACCAAAAGAGCCCGCTGACACCCCGTGCTTCCGCCGATGTCCCTCCCTATCCAGTGCCTGTGATGAGTGAAGGCACTCTCCCTTGCTTCCAACCCCTGTGAAGTGTATGTTTTCTAATTATGTGATATATCCTGGCCTGAATTTCAGGCAGGAGACTTGGAGACTTCCAACTTAGTTTCAGACACAGTGTTTGTTTGTTTGTTTGTTTGTTTTAAATAAAGCAACTTGATAAATTATTCAAGCATGACTTCTTTTCTCTTATTTTCATCTTCAAGAGTGAGAAGTAAAGTCTCACAAAACAGGTTTCCTCTCCTAGGGGTTAGGTTGGCAAAGTGGATGGAGCGGACAAGCTCTTCAGAACCATCCTGTGGCCTTCTAGGCACCAGGATGGGAGGGTGGACTGAGTGTGCCTGACAGTGGCCTGCTGGGGAGTATGGAAGTCCTACCCCAGAAGTGTGCAGAGCAGAGTGTGCGTGGGAACAGGGGAGCTAGATGTCTTACCCAAAGCATCATTCTCACAGGCAAAGCTGTTCCTCACAAAGGAGAAGCAGAACCTATAGCAAGATCTTGAGGAGCTTCCTTTCAGGTGGGCTAGTGGCAACTGGGATGTCCCCTTCCAACAGGGCTCTCTCTCCCCTCCTGTGATTCTTCACCCTTGTTCATCTCCTTGCTCTGTGATAAGCTGTGTTGATAACACAACTGTTGCTAATAGCCATTTATTGACATATAGTCATGAGTACCTACTATATGCTGGACAGTTCACTTGCATTAAAAGAGCAGTCAAGATGAGAACAGGTTTTTAATCATGTTGCATTTGAGATAACAATACTAATAAACCTTATCATTGTGGATGTCTAATGTACTTTAAAACCTAAGCTGTAGCCTCAAACTTAAATAGAAAGCAGACCTGGTAAAATATACCTCGTCTTAGTGAATGACTGACGAGTGAACTGGAAGATTGATTGATTGATAGAAATTATCTAATCTGAAGGCAGGTGAGAAAAAAGATTGAAAAAAAAGGATTTAGGTACATGTGGGACAATATCTAAATTTATGCAGTTAATTCGAATTCCAGATGGAGAAGACAAAAGTAACATGGCAGAAAATATATTTGAGAAAACATTGGCTGAAAAATTCCCAAATTTGTTGAAAGAGAAAGTCCAAAAGCACAGTGAATCCCAAATAGGACAATTATGACTACAATAACATCTAGGTACATTATAATTAAACTGTCAAAAACTAAAGATGAGAAAATCTTGGGGCTGGGGTGTGGCTCAGTGGTAGAGTGCTTTCCTAGCATGTGTGAGGCACTGGGTTCCATCCTCAGCACCACATTTTTAAAAATGAGTAAAAAAAAGTTACTGAAAAAAAAAAAAGAAAAGAAAATCTTGCAGGTAGTCACAGAAAATGATGCATTATACATAGGATGATGTTGCTTCAAAGGCTGTGGACTCACAGTGTGGGGGCAGGTAACCCACTAATACTGTTTCAAGGTTTCTGCATTTTATGTAACAAAATACAATACTAACTCTAAATACACCATGAAAAATCTAAGGATGTTTCTTGTAATCAACATATTGACCATTTAAAAAGTAAAGCAAAATGGGACAGCTAAAAATCTATTGAAGAAGTTAAAGCAATACCATAAAATATATGTAACAGTCCAAAAGAATGCAGGAAAGGGAGATCAGAGGAAATACAACCAGAGTATAAAACAGAAAAGAAATATAATAATAATATAATGATAGCATTAATTACATTAAATGTAAATGAGAAAAATATTCCAATTAAAGGACAGAGATCACTAGAACAATTTTTTAAAAAGCAAGACCAATTATATGCTGACCAGTTATATTTTTTTAAATATAAAGATCCAATTAATGAAAAAGACAGTAATCATTAATGCATATGTGCCTAAGGAAGCTACATCAAGCAAAGTTGTCAGAATAAAAAGCTAAGGATAAAACATTATGATTATAGCAGGATATTTGAATGCCCTTTCTATGCAATTGGTAGAATACAGTACAAAAAAAATTTAGTCAAGTTATAGAAGATCTCTGCAACTTTATCAACACCTTAACTGAACTGGTATGTACAGAACACTATAACTAGCAAGTGAAGCACACACTCTTGTAAGCAACCCATGAGTGAAAGAAAGAGAAACACAAAGAAGTTTTAAAATATTTAAAACTTAATAATGGTGAAAGCACAACAAAAATTGTGCAATGTAGCTAAAACTGGTTAAAGAGAATTTTATGGATTGGATTCTTTTTTAATATTTATTTTTAGTTGTAGTTTATTTACTATAATAGATATTTATTATTAGTAGCATTATTATAAATATATAATAATATATTTATTATTATTGTAAATAAATATCTTTATTTATTTATTTATTTTTATGTGATGCTGGGGATCAAACCCAGGGCCTCTTCCTTGCTAGGTGAGTGCTCTATCACTGAGCCACAACCCCAGCCCCTATGGCTTTGATTCTTATATTAAAAAAGAAGAAAGGTCTAAAGTCAGTGACTTAAATTGAAATCCAAAGTAAGTAGAAAAAATAAAATAATAAAAATCAGAGCAGAATCATTGTAATAAATAGGCAGGGAATAAAAAATAATTAGCAAAGCCTATGGTTTTTCTTTCCAAAGAACCAAAAGATAAATTTTGTTAAATTGCTCAAGAAAAATGGAGAAAACAAATTAATATCAGGAATGAAGAGAAGATATCATTGCAGATTTTACAGCCCTCAAAATAATAAAAGAGAACTTAAGAATGTTCTAAAGAAATTATAACAGTTATTCCTTTAAAATTGATAAAACAGAAACATTTTATATATCTGTTCATATACACATATATTGTAATATTTACACAATCTGAAACAGGAAACTTAAATTATAAACCATAGGTATTTTCACTGATACATTTTATTCAACATTCAAAGAAGTAATAACATCAAACTCTTTCCAAAAATAAAGGATACCAGGATATACGTTCCAATTTGATTTATGGTTCCATCAAAATTCTAACATGACAGACATTATTAAAAAGGACTATCACAGACCAACATCCCTCTTGAATATAGATACAAAATCCTTATCAAAATATTATCAGATTAAATTCAACAATATATAAAAAAGAATAATCAATCATATCATAATCAAGGAGTGTTTATCCCAGGAATGTAAGGTTGGTTTAATACTTAAAAATCAATATATTTTAGCCCATTAACAGAATGAGGAGAAAAATCATGCAATTATTTCAATAAATGCAGAAAAAGCATTTGACAAAATATGACATATATTTATGACAAAAACTGCCAGCAATCTAGCAAGGATCTTTGTCAGTATGATGAAGGGCATCTTTAATGAACAACTGTTGAATACTGCAATTTGCCTCTGAAGTTTGAAAATAAGGCAAGCATACCCACTCTCATCACTTCCATTCAACATTGTACTGGTGGCCCTAGTCATTGTATTAAAGTAAGAAAAAGAAACAAAGGTTTTAAAGATGAAGATGAAGAAGAAGAAGAAGAAGAAGAGGAGGAGGAGGAGGAGGAAGAAGGAGAAGAAGAAGAAGAAGAAAAAGGAAGAAGAAGAAGAAGAAGAAGAAGAAGAAGAAGAAGAAGAAGAAGAAGAATCGTCGACTCTATCTGTAGATGACATAATTTCTTAGAAAATTATAAAGATTCTACAAAACTACTTAGAAAGATCACATGTTACAAGGTTATACAAAAATAATTATATTGTTTAGATTTGCAACAAATAAAATTGAAAAAATTAATTTACAAAACATGATGAAAATACTTACAAACTCAACAAAAGATATATGAGACCTATACACTGAAAACTACAGAATACTGCTGAGATAATTTAAATAAGACATAAATTATAGAAATATATACTCTACTGATAGATTAGAAGACTCCATGCTGTCAAGATGTTGGTTCTCCCCATATTTATCTATAAATCTAACATGAAATTTCAGCAGGCTCTTTTGGTAGCAATTAGCAAGTTAATTATACAATGTGTATGAAAGTATAAATGGCCCAGGATTGCCAATATGTCAGTAATCCTCTACTACCCAAGGCTTGCTATAAACCTACTGTAGTCAAGACAATGTGATAATGGCTGAAGGACAAATACATAGACCACTACAACAGAGTTCAGAAATAAATGCACAAATACACAGTTGATTGATTTTTCAACAAAGACCGGGGGCAATTCAATGGAGAAAGGATGATCTTTTCAATAAATGGTACTGAGACAATTACATATCCTTATGCAAAAAAAGGAGGAAGAGGAAAGGAAGGAGGAGGAGGAGGAAGGGAAGGTGAAGGAGAAGGAGAGGGAAGGGAAGGGAAGAGAAAGGAAAGGAAAGATGGAAGGGAGAGAAGAGAAAAAAGAAAAAAACCCTCCCTTGACTCTCCCTATCTTGTAGCATATTCAAAACTAAAAATGGATCATAGATCTAAATATAAAACCTTAGAGTATACAAAATTTAGATGGAAGCGTAAGAGACAATTTTTATGACCTTGGCAAAGGTTTCTTAAAGACAACACCAAAACCACAATCCAAAAAAAAAGATAAATTGGACTTCATCCAAATTAAGCAGGAAGCACAGTATCACTTTATTAATAGCTTTAAAATTGAAGCTTACACAAGGTCACAGAGCCAGCAAATGTCAGAGCCTAGAGCAATCTGATTCCAGAATCTGCAGTTTTATGCGCAGAATTCTAGAACAACTTCACTTGCAAGATAATGGTGCATAGAGCAAGACCTCAACAGCACAGCTGTGCCTCTGGGCTAATTGGCCAAAGAGAGCCACACCCCCTACCCCCACCCCCACCAGCCCCCTGGACCTGGGGAAGGCCTGAATGCTTGAGCTTTAGCAACACTGAATGAGCTTTCAACAGACTCAGCAATGCTTCATCGCCAAAGAAAAATGTTATGATGGAGGTTATGACTGGTCTGTCTTCCCTGAAGATTTGCTAGCTCAATCTCGATGACTGGTTAATGCTGAAAACAAGGGCTGTCCATGTGACTGGTGTCACCCCAGGGGCTGCGCTGCAGTGAATGCAGTTAGGCAAGAGCTGGCTCCCCCCAGTAAGGGCTGCAACTAAGGTAGCGTGGGCCCTGACTCCTTGACTGCCTCTGCTTCTTTCCTGCAGTGCCTGACTCAGGACTAGGTACAGAGTGGATTTCGATAAACACTCACGGCTTGAGAGATGGTTTGTGGATATCATTATTCCCATTGGGCATTTATTTGTAGTTCCAAACTGCAGACACTAGGCCTTTGGATTATCTTCCCTGTGTTTTATACAGCAGCACATACAAATCTCTTTGAAATCCAGGCTCTACTGCAGGTGGGGTTGGGACTCCACACTTTTAACAAGCTTCCAAGCACTGCTGATGCTGTCCCTGGACGCACTGTGACTAGGAAGGAGAGTGAACATAAACTCCCAGGTGCAGTTTCTTCCCTTTCAACCAAGAGAGAGCTCCGCAAGAACATTGCCTTTTGATCATTTACCTCCTGGAGAGAAAAGCTCAACTACTTCACTTGATTTTCTCTGTGCATTTGTTTATTTAAAAAATATCGATTAAGAATCCTTACAAAAGCCACCAGGGTAGTTGGAGAACTGTGAGTGACAGATCAGTCTCACGTTTGGTTTCTGTCATGGTCTGAGTGCACCCTCGAAAAATTCATATGCTAGAAATCCCAGGTGTTGGGGTTAGGAGGTGGGTCCTGGGGGACAGTCATGAGGGCCAAGCTCTCATCCAGGGGATTAGTGCCCTTATAGAAGAGGCCTGAGAAAGATCCCTTGCCCCTTTCACATAGAGGACACAAAGAGAAGGCTCTAAATCAAAAAGGCTGGTCCACACCAGACACCAAACATACTGATTCCTTGACCTTGGACTCCCAGCTTCCAAGACTATGAGAAATAAGTGTGTGGTTCCATAAGCCACCCTGTTGGTGGCATTTTGTTATAACATCCTGAATAGACTAAGAAATGCTCTTCAAACAAATTTGGGCACACAAATTGAAAGGTCAGGTTGAGCTTTTCCTGGTAAGAAGTAGCCCAGGCTCTCCTCTGTTTGCCTGACCAGTTTGGCTGTGGACCAAATTTGCAAACCCCTAAAAAAATATGTGGAGCAGCTCTCTGTTGAAAGGTGCCTGACTCCAGGGTCTCTCCCTGTCCCACTCAGCTTCTCATGAGACAGAAGGAAGCTTGCTGGTTGCCCTTCGTCCTCTGAGAACTTGACACCGTCAGGAATCACCCTCTCCCCCGAGGAGAAACAGGACTCTTGGGACTAAGGGAAGAGCACCTTTCAAGGGGAAATAAGTCAGCAAGGCTAGCTCTCAGTCCTACTAGGTGAATAGCTATCCTAGCCAATGAGGACTCACTGAGGAGCGTCTGAGGCCTTGGGAGGGATGTAACTCACCAGGACACGCAGGCTCAGCCTTCTGAGGCTCTGTGGTCAGGAGAAATGCCAGCTCTGGAAATAATAATATTAGAGACATTGCCAGGTGAGAGGAGCAAGTCCAGGTGGCGAGGGGCAAAGGCCTGTGTAGAATAGTCACCAAAGTTATCCACAGTTACCTTGACCTTATAGTAAAGCACACACCTTAGGTGGAGACCTAAGATGGTCATGAAACACTATTCATGGGGAAGCCTGAGGAAGAAGAGCACAGGCAGGACTCACGTCCCACCTCTACCTGTGATGACGTCACAAGTGGGACTTGAGAGTGTGGCCCTGCCTATCCAGCAGATGCCATCAGAGCTCTTGCTCTTTGTTCTTTGCGGGATCTCTGTCCCCCAGGTGCCTTCTGCCCCCCAGGTGCGGTCTCCCTTCTGGCTCAAGCAGAAGTCCTCAGTCAAGCCTCGCCTGGGTTTCAATTCTTTCCAGGCTCATTGTGCATTTCCACAGCTCCGTATCCAAGAGCCCAAGGTCAGGAACAAACCCAGTAAATACAGATTTTCTATCTTGATACTGATACTAGATCAGCATCCTGGGAAAAGCCTTGGCTCACCCATCTGGCTCACAGCTAAGCAGTGACAGTGGCTACCTAACTCCTGGGCTGTGCCATGCAGTGTGACAGCCATACGAGCAGGGGACAGAGTACTGTGGCCTACAGGAGATTCCTGGAAAGGGCTGGGCCAGGTTTAAGGGACAGGAACCTAGTGTGAAATCAGCAGGGAACCAAAGCCAGGGAAAGAAAACTTCAGTCTGGACAAAAACACACAGGAGCAGGCCTGCAGGTGGTCAGGAGACAGTTCCCCAGGGTTTCAGAGCCAGTTGCATGCTCTTCTTACCAGTGCCCAAACATTTCCATCCCGAAATCAGCCAGGTTGGGTGGGATATTTTATTCTACCAAAAAGAAGAGCCAGAGGCTTCGACCTGACTGCATTAAGAAGAGGTGGAAAAACAATGTTTGAAATGTTTCTTTAGAAAAAAAAATGCAACCAGCAACCTGGAATGTTGGCAGCCATTTGGGACAGCAGCTGAGATGACTCGTCAGAGGGGAAAGCTGTGAAGCACCTCCCTGTACTCCCATGTTCCCTGGGAGAAAGAGTGGGAGGTAAGGAGCTATAGGAGGCTGGGTCTGCCTGCAGTACTTGATGCTACAGCTGAGCCCTGGGCCTTCTCTTCCATGGCACCACAGTAACACTGATCCCATCTTCTGCCCCTGCAAGCTTCAGATCAGAGCAGTGGTAAGATCAGGTTTGTGATATGCTTGTGGAATAAAATGCCTTAACAGTTCAGCAGAGGATGGAGGGAAACATGAAAAACCTATATGGCTGGAGCCCTTCTGCCTGATGAATTCTCTGCTCTTTGCAAAAGCAGAGAATCACTGAGCAGCTGGGCAAGAAAAAGCCTAGAGTCCCTTAGGGTCAGCATCCATCTTTGGGCAGCCATCAGGAAACTCTCGCTGATAGGTGAAGTCCTTTGGCAGGGCAGCTGGGCCGTGAGGAATGCTGCGGGTGTTTACAGCATGGGCAAACTGCCACCAAGGTGGCCAGGGATCCCGGCCTCCGTGCTTGGAGCTTCTGCTCAAGAAGGCTTTGAGCACCTTGGCTGCTTGCCATTCAGATTTAGGGAAGGAGACAATGATAGGGACAACATTGCAGTCATCTTTCACAGATCCCCATGACTTATGGGAATTATTGCCAACCTGTAATGACCAAGAATTCAAGGCCTTTAAAATATGGACCCAATCCACTTGCCCCACCTAATTCCTCCCTTGCACAACACAGAGTGAGCTCCAGCAAGGCCAGCGTTCTTGGCTCCCCATTGCTTCTCCATCTGGGAACACCCTTTCCTCTTCTCCCTGCTTTCTTATCCTACCATCTTCAAGACCTGAGGCACTTTCTGACTCTACAGGTTCATAATCAACTGGTCTTTCTCCAGGGCTGTGCTACCTGCTGACCCCACTGGATTTAGCACAAGCAGAGCATGGGCAACTAAAAGCATTGTTTGGAAAGAACTTGTTTTTAGAAATTTTCTTTTAAAAGTACTGAGATAATCGTAATGGGAAAAATATGAACTTTCTGGTACTTCTTGGCTCTTGTTTTATTGTTTATAGTATTGCTTATTTTTTAGTTAAGAAAGGAGTCTCTATAATTTCTTCAGGATTCAAGTTCCTTGGATCTAACTAAATCCAGCCTGTGCTTCTCTGATCTGTCTGTCTGGTGACAGCCTTGTCCTACACATCTGGGCCTTTAATCATGTGTCATGTGCAGTCATGTAACTGTTTAGCCTCTCAGTAGATCAGAATCTCCTTTGGACCAGGCATTGAGCCTTCTGTGTAGTTAAAGGACATGAGGCATGGAAGGCTGTCAGGACAGAGCCTAGTACATAATGAAAGCTCCTACCAAAAGCTTTAGATATTGCTGCGTCACTGCCACTGTCCTTGTCATCATCACCATCATTATCATTTTACTCTTATGCATCACCCCAGAGAAGAGATTTTTGTTTTCTTTAAGTATTGAGAATGGGCTCAACTGATAGGAGCTTAATAAATGCTTGTTAAGTTTCACTGCAATGATAAAGTACCAACTAAATTAAATGGAGGGCTAGAGAGCAGCACACGTAATGGTTAAAAGCAGAGTATCTGCAGGCCTGATATTTGGATCCAATGTTGGCACTTCTATTTGAGCACATTGTCTAGCCTCGGGAGGTCTCTGTTTTCTTGACTGTTGGGCCCACTTTGTAGTTCTGTGATGAGAATTAATGGGTTTATATTTTCACAGTGCTCCAACTGTGCCCAGATGCAGATGTCTTAAATAAAAGCAGTACCAAATGGAGCTGAGTAGAAATTTACCTAGAGAAAAAATTTTTATAAGCAGCATCAAGAAGACTGATGCTATTTTATTGATTTGAGAGTCTAAATTGCCCTTTTTGACAATATTGTTTACATACATTTTGTATGCTAATTTCATTGGCTCTCTGCTCTTTGAAGCAGTTGCAGCAGGGTCTCCAACAAGACATGACTGGCGACTAACTTTAAGGTGCCTATCTTGGTAGTACTTTTAATTCAAGCTCTCCTCTCATGTACGGTAGTGGAAGCTCTGACATGCCACCTTGACCGTCCCCCCTCCTTCAGGGATGCTGGGAGTGCTTCCTGCTGTTGGCACTTTCTGGAAATCTGCACCCAGCTGGAGAGAGCTCTTGGGGCCAGCTAAATCCAATGGCTGGTGGATGTGGTGATCAAAGATCTGTTCCCCTCACCCAACTTGGGACAATTCTGAAGGTTGTCCAGCCCTAGAGTTCCCTGAGGTCATTTGAAGCCTTTGATGAGACTTCATGGCTACATGATGAGACTTCAGCTGCTCCCCACTGCCAGAACCCTCTTTCTTCCCTTCCCTTCCCTTCCGTAGGTGTGGGTCTGGGAGCGCACCCTAATAAATGTCTTGCACTCTATCTCCATCTCAAAGTTCACTTCCAGGGAACTTGGCATGGGACCAGTTAGGGCAGATTAATTGGTTTTTATTCATTCTAATTTAACCTCTAATTTATAATTACCTAGACTCTGTCTGTAACTAAGGTGATTATGTGGCCAGGTTTGCCACATAATTTTTTTGTGATTTTTTAATTGCTAAAAGGCTTAATTACTTTAAGCTAAAAAGTTTAATTAGCAATGCCTTTTACTTTCTAAATATTCCATCCTAAATATTCCTTTCTAAATAAACCAGCCTCCTGTCCCCAGGCCTCACTGCCACTGGGGGAAAGGTGGTCACATTGATATAGTCTGAATTTCTCGAGTTTGTAGCTTCCCATAATCGTAACTTGGGAACCTCACCCCGCTTGCCGGGCTCTATCCACTGTCCCTCCCCTACTTGCTCCCAGGACACCTAAGTGACCCCAGGGAGCCTGCACACTCTCAGTGGATCAAATTACTTGCCCAGCTCTGCTCAACCCACTTCTAAGCTACTGTTCCAACCTATTTCAATCCTCCCTACTCCCTGGAGCTGTGGCTCCCACCAGCTCTACAGCTCTTCAGTATCAATGACCTTGGGCACTTCACCATTGCCACAAGGACCATGTGACCCCAAGAGTCCCCATGGATGCTGAGTTCAGACCAGGGTTTGAGTTTCTATTTTGGTTGTTGCTTAATATAGTGACACCAAAGAAATTCATTGGCTTTGTCTAGTACGGACTCTTTTCAGTGGGTCCCTCAGCAGAAGGGTAGCCTGTATGGGTGCAGTTGATCTCATTTCATCCACAAATCTCTTTTCCCCCACAGAGTCATATATAGACCATTAAGGTGGCTGGATCAGGCTGGATCACTATTGAATAGTAGCCTCCAAACTATACCTTGAACCCATATTCCTACCTAATCCTATATGGTTTAAGTTTTTTTTTTTCCAGAAGTTTCCTCATACTTCACATAAGTTGGCACAAACAGATTTGAGGAAATTGTAGCCTAACTCCACATAAATCAGGTATGTATATAGGCAGTCCTTGCTTAGCACAGTAGTATAGCACCATAAAAATGACTGGGTAAGTTGAAACCATACAAAGTAATCAAGGGGGAAAATTAATAATCAAGGGGGAAAATTAAAATTGCTCTGTGACCCTTAAAAGGTTTTGTCAAAACATTAAAAACCTTCTTACTGATGGTTATAAATGCATAGGGAAATGAAAAATTAGTAAAAATAATATTTATTTATTACACTGTAACTTAAAACATTAGAAACATAATTAAAGTGTTTTATTTCTGTGTAAAAAAGCTTATCAAAAAGTAGTTTTGAAAAGAAGTCCTTGTCTTCTATATGATATAGAACATGCATCTTTTCTATACCTTGGTGAATTGTTATACTCTGTTGTAAGTTTGGATTCATTTCTGATATTTTATTCCTTGTTCCTGCAACATCATAAAATATTTGTGAGAGCTCCTTTAAGGTAAAGTTTTCTGCTGACATCACTTCCGTTGAAACTGCTTCATTTTCCATGGATCCAGGTGCAGACTTCACAGCGGCAGTCTTATCTGTGCTACTGTGCACAGATACACTTTACCAGTGTATTAACATCGGTCACACCATGCTCGGTTCTGAAATGCTGGAACCAACATTTACAAGGCCCTTCTTCAATTTCCTTATACTTGCTATTTTCTCTCAATGTGGCAAATAATTTCAATGCATTGGTCTGAATACTGACCAAAATAATTAAAATTTTTAAAGACCAGTCTTTGATTCAGAGAAGAGAACATTCTTTTTTTTTTTTTTTTTTTGTACTAGGGATTGAACTCAGGGGCATGCGACACCACTGAGCCACATCCCCATCCCTATTTTAAATTTTATTTAGAAACAGGGTCTCACTAAGCTGCTTAGTGCCTCACTTTTGCTGACTCTAGCTTTGAACTCGAGATCCTCCTGCCTCAGCCTCCTAAGCCACTGGGATTACAGGGATGTGCTACTGCCTGGCTCCAAAGAAGAAAACATTCTATTCTAAGTGGCTTTCTGTTCCTAGCGTGATTTAAACTAAAAGAAGCTGAATTCACTTTACCTTGTTTCTTATACTCATTGGACTTTTTTGCAATATGGCTTGGTGTGCCATAACTTCATGTCCATCCAGGTTTCCTTCTATCTTCTTTGCTTTACTATTAACCATTTTCAAGTCTTCAAATCACATCCAATTTCACTGCCAGCGCTATCACTTCCATGGTTGCATTTTAATTTTTTTTGCTTTTATCATTTATTATTTATCTCTGTAAAATCTCACATGGGTTTATCACTGGGAGACAAGACAGCAACAATACTACACGACATTTTGCTGTCTGTGTGTGAAATGAGTAACAAGACGTGCAGCAACCAATCACAGATTTTCAAAGAAGTGACATGATTGTCAGGCCTTGATGTGCATCTGTTACTTATATAGTGATGTGCAGATTGACGGTGAAGCCTGTGCTAAACAATGTTAATAAAGCAATCTTTGCTTTGTAGGCACTGACATGCATGAGTTTTGTTTCAATTCAACAATACCAATGCCCCAAAACCTGGTTCAAATTGCAGTGAGGTTGGTACTTCATGCAATTACAGTGAATATACTGTGGTGTCTGAAATTCGAGCCAGGTTGTTGGGAGTGGTAGTATTTAAACTGAAGCTCCTGCATATCAAAGGCATGCAAAGCAGGAACCATTTTATTAATGTAGCTTTACAAATATTTCTGAGCAAGTTTATAGGACTGCATTTCACCCTCCTTGTGGTTGGGCGATTCCATGTCACCCCCCTGGCCAATGGATTGTGAGCAGAAGTTGCATATATGGGTTCTAGGCTAAATAAGGACATCTGAAGAGGCCGCTGCTCTGTTAACCTGGGTCTCTGAATAACTAAGATGACCATAGCCCCCCTGCTGAGATATGATAGACATGCAGCATAAGCAAGAAGTAGCCTTTGTTTTAAGCCGCTAAGATGTTGAGTCTGTTTGTTTCTGTAGTGTAATAGCCCATTCTGATTGACACACAATATACTTAAGAGAGAAGCTAGGAAAAGGAGGAGGGGCAGCTGGTAGAATTCAGAACCCAGAAATTGGCAGCTGACAGTCAAAAGTACTCCAAGTCAGTGGGAGGGAGGGTAGAAAAAGAATCAGGAGCATGTACTTCAAACAAACAAAACAGCTTTATATGGTAAAAAAAATTTTAAAAGAAAGAAAAAAAGTCCAAATACAGAAAATGGATTTGTAGTGCAATAAGTTGGAAAGAGGGAATATTCTTGTAATTTCCACCTAAGTTAAGAAACAGAACCCCAGCTCCCAGTGTGCCCTGTCCCACCCGCCTCTGGGTCTGCTTTATGTTATACCTTGTCTTATGATAATGTCCTCTTCCTGTCTTTGTAGCATTATCAGTTCACATGCACACCACTTGGCATTGTGGCTTAGTTTTCTTTTCATGCATTTGTAAGTCACCTTACTGTATTGACTTTCACTCTACCCTACCCCTTCTCCTTTATAAATTTATTTGTTGGGTCATTTGTGGAATTTCCCATAATGCAGATTTTGCTACTTGAATCCCCATGGTGTTTTCAATAAGTTCCTTTGACCTCTGTATGTCCTATAAATTGTTATTTGGATCTATAAGGGTTGACCCAATTCAGGTTTGATTATTTTTTGCAAAACACTGATGATACATTTGCTCACCAAAAAGGATGTAATCATCATTCATATGTATATATATATATATATATATATATATATAATGAATTATATATTTAATCATCTTTCATATATATGAATATATATATGCATATACATATATGAATAATTACCAATGTTCAATTTTAAGATTCTGCATAGATTCGTTCATTTATATGAGGTTTCAGAATGGTGAAATTCCAATTCAACACGTCCTGTTCTACTATTTGAGTACTAGTGGCACAGTTAAATTAGGAAATTTTGGGTAAATGTTTGATCATTCCCTTCCCACAGGACTCAAAGCTCTGTCACATCCAGGTAATTGCTATAGCATTTGACAAAACTGTCGTCAGGGCCAAGATGGCCTCCATGAACCCATCCCACAGTCGCTGGGTCCTCTGACTTGCTGAGAGGTCACCCCAGGGCCTGTGCATCATCAGGTTTTCTCCCCACCTCCCCACTTCATCACAGTCCACCTTCAAGAAGGAAAGGTCCTTATTTCCACCCAATGGTCTTTAAGCATTCTCTCACTTAATCCTCCTGGGGCTGGGGGAAAAAGTCACCTCAAGCCCAGACCCGCATGCAGGTGTTGGTGTGAGCGCACAGGCACAGTGTGCTCTTGTGTGTTGGTTTGCTGTGTTTTGAAGCTGGATGAGACTG
This sequence comes from Urocitellus parryii, assembly GCF_045843805.1. Classification (NCBI taxonomy): domain Eukaryota; kingdom Metazoa; phylum Chordata; class Mammalia; order Rodentia; family Sciuridae; genus Urocitellus; species Urocitellus parryii. The sequence goes on from NC_135542.1 coordinate 67,152,621, forward strand.
CATTTAGGTGGGGACATGTTCTCTGCAATTAGTTAGTTCAGAGTCCCCATCCACTGGTGTGCTAAACCCGCCCTGTATCCTAAGTCCCCATTGCGCTCGCCTCCTGGGTCTTAGAGCAGCTTTATATGTAAATGTCATTATCCCACTTTACAGATGAATGACACAAATGAAGAGTTGCTGTGAAGGGCCCAGGGAGGCACAGATGAACATGGGACAGACATGGAGCCCACAGGCCCAGGCCGAGAGTGCCTGCTGGCAGAGCCTAGCAGGGGGCCTCTCCAGCCAGCCCGGCACAAACTAAAACCTACATTCTTTTCTTGGTCCCTTTCACAGAAACAGTTGAAGGAAGCATGATAAAATGAGGCCTAAGATAATATTTAGGGGGAAAGTTTATTTTTTTATGGTCTGTTTGCATTACACCGTCGGGCAAAGAGAGGCGGAGAAAGACTTGTCCCGAATGGCAGAGCTGGAGAAGTACAAGTCCAATGTCAATAGTTGGAAATACAAGTGTTTGGTTTCATTAAACTGCTTTTCACAAAAACAGTTCTTCTTTCCTTTTCCTGAGGCAATTCAAGAGAAGGGGAGATAGAGGCGGAGAGACAGGGAGGGAGGAGGAAGCCAGCCAGGGGCCAGCAAGGGGCCTCCTCTGGAGGAACGGCTTCCCCTGAGTGTCATCAGCCCAGAAGGCTGGCCGCCTGGCCTGTCCCTGAGCTGGAGGCATCTGCTGGCCCCAACAACTGTGCTAATCAAAGGCAGACAGGCCAGACTCTCAGTGTCTGTCCAAGAGCAAACTGGGTGAAAAACAGTGAAAAGGAACAGGGGGATCAGGGCCACCCTGGGAAAAATGGTTTGCCTTCTGTGTTCCTCCTGACCCCACCAGGTGACAGCTGGCCCTTTCCTTCTCTTGCCATGGTGAAGGCAAGGGTAGAGGTAGAGGCCACATTGCAAAGGCAGAAGAGGGTACATAGGAAGGTAGGCTCTAGTCATACAGCTGGTTCAAACCCCAGCTGTGTCATTGATTAACTGGGTCACCTTGGCTTTTTTTTTTTTTTTTTTTTTTTTTATCCTATGGTACTAGGGATTGAACCCAGAGGCACTTACCACTTAGCTATATTCCCCAGCCCCTTTTGTAGTTTTTATTTTGAGACAGGTTCACACTAAGTTGCTTGGGGCCTTACTAAGTTGCTGAGGCTGATCTCAAACTTGAAATCTTCCTGCCTCAGCCTTCCGAGTTGATGGGATTACAGGTATGTGCCATCGCATTGGCAAATTTTTTGTGCCTCAGTTTTTTCACTATAAAATGGAGAGATGGTATCCTATGGCTATTGAAAGGGTTCAGTGGAAACAATACAACATCTCCCATGTGGTAAATGTTTAGTAAAACATTTGTTGTTGTTCCATCATTTTTAGAAACTAAAATGTCCACTCCTTAGCGGATCCCACTGAATTTGTCCAAATAGATACATTTACACAAAGAAATTAAAATATGTGTTTTCTTGCAGGGCATTCTGCAGTCAGTTTCTGACTTCATGGACAGCTTCGTGGACACAACATCCTTCCCCTCATGAATACCCTAGTTCATATAGCACTGCACACCCAGACTGCCTTCTTTGTTCACCTCTATTCACCCAAATCTAGTTCAAGGCTCACCTTGCAACATGCTCTCTGTTTCAAGAGAACCAACTCAAGTTCACATAGGAAGAAAGGAAATGTTATGACTACATAGTTAAAAAGTCCAGAGGGTAGGTCTGGCTGGTTTCAGGTATGGCCTGAAGCAGGGTCTCACATGAAGTCATTAGGACCTGGTCTTATCTCTCGATCTTGCTTCCTCTACGTTGGCTCCACTCTTAGACTCTGTACTCCTGGGTGGCAAGAGATCTGTAGGCAAAATGGACTCCACGTTCAAGTCCAAGAGAAAGAGAACTTTTTTCCTTCTAGTAGCCCCAGCACACATTGCATAAGTTCCTTCTTTGTGATTGGACCACAAGCTCATCCATGGACCAATCGTATGGGTTGAGGAGAAGGAATCAGATGCTCCCACCTGCAGCCCCCCCCATTCAGTTATTCTTTCTAGCTTGCTTATCTAATGGGCTGAAGAGGGAGGAAGGCATGTCTCCTAGAATGAAATCAGTGAAGATTCCAAAATAAAGAAGGATGGATGCAGGAGACACAAACCCCACCAAATAGCCACCACTTGCACATCTTTTCCAATATCCATTCCCAACAATTCCAGCCAAATCTCCTCCTGGGACTCCTGACCTAATTCTTCAAGATGCCATTCATCCTGAGGGTCTCTTTCTGTCTCCCCCCACCCCCACTCCCCGTATCTTTTTATTGGAAGAAGTGTCATCACAACACCTACTCTGAGCTTTCCCGTAAAACTGTTCCTGTGCCTTCATGTGGCAATGAGTTATGTGCTGCCTTTTGGTGTGGCACTCCTGTGCCACTCCTACTGATACTCAATTTCCTACTCATTTATGCCTTACCTTCTTATAGATTGTGGACTCCTCCTGGGCAGGAAACAAGGATATTTCTTGTCTAGTACCACACATTTAAGTGCTTTTTGTCTGTTATTAGTTGATCAAGAATTGACTGTTTCATCTCTTATACCTTCTGTTGGTTGAATGTTTCTAATAGGTGCTAAATAATATTCTTGGGATCATAAAATTTAGAAAAAGCATTGAAATTAGATAGGACTTTATCATCTAATGCAGTTCTCTCTTTTATAGGAGTTAAAATGAGGCTCAGAGTAATGAAGTGATTAGATAAGCAAGCTAGAAAGAATAAAAATCAGCTCTTTCAGACCATAGTTAGCACTTGGCATTCGTTGATTGACTTTGTCTGGCTCTCCATAAGATCAGGAACAAGGCAAGGATGTCCATTCCCACCACTTCTCTTCAACAAAGTACAAGGAATCTTAATCAGAGCAATTAGGCAAGAAAAAGAAAAAGAGCATCCAAATAAGAAAGAAGGAAGTAAAATTAACTCTGTTCACAGATGGAATGATCTTAAATGTAGAAAATACTACAGATTATACATAAGAAGCTCTGGGGACTAGTAAGTTCGGCAAAGTTGCAGAATATAAAATGAATATTCAAAACTCAATTGCATTTTAATACACTAACAACAAATAATCCAAAAGTAAATTAAGAAAACAATTCCATTTACAATAACATAATAAAGAATAAAACACTTAGGAATAAACTTACAGACTTACACAGTGGAAAATACAAAACACTGCTGAAAGAAATTTAAAAACATGAATGAATGTAGACAATATGTGTCCATGGTTTAAAGACTTAAGATTGTTTAAATGTCTGTACAACCCAAAACAATTTACAGACTTAATGCAATACTTAAAAAAATACGTTGGCATTCTTTTCTCAGAAATAAGAGAAAATAATCCTATAATTTATATGAAATTGGAAAAAAGAACATCCCTGAGAAAATGCTAAGCTGGAGCTTTACACTTTCTGACTTCAAAACATATTTCAAAATGACAGCAATCAAAACAAAATGGTACTGGAATAAGGACAGACATATGTAGACCAATGGAAAGAATAGAGAACCCAGAGTGGAACTTAAGCACAGACAGGATCCTCAACCATGGCGCAAGACTGCACAATGGGGAAAGGGTAGTCTCATCCACAAAGAGTGTTGGGAAAACTGGATATCCACCTGCAAAAAAATGAAATTGGACCTTATCTTACCATACACAGAAATCAGCATCAAGCTAAAAAACTTCTGCACCGCTGGAAAAACAATCAACAGAGTGGAACAGTTTGAAATCACTGTTTTCAAACTATATATCTGCTAAAGGGTTAACATCCAACACATATAAGAAGCCCCACAATTCTATTACATCAAAACTACAAAATAAGCTGATTTAAAAGGGTAAAGGACTTCAATAGACATCTCTCCATGGAGGACATAAATAGCCAACAGGTGTATGAAAAATGCCAACATCACTAATCACCAGGGAAATGCAAAGCGAAACCACAAAGAGACATATTCATGTTTATGGCTATTATAAGAAGCAAAAGACAAAATAACAAGTGCTTGTGAGAATGTGGGCAAACCGGAACCCTCGTGCACTGTTGGTGGGAAGAAAACGGCACCAGAGTGGAGGCTCCACAAAGCATTAAAAATAGAATTACCATAGGATTCAGCGAGCCCCTTCTGGGCATCTACCCCAAAAAATTGAAATCAGGAACTGAAAGAAGTCTTGGCACTGCTATGTTTGTTGTATCATTATTTACAATAGGCAAGAGGGGGAAAAACTTCAGTGTCCACAGGCAGATGAATGGGTCAAGAAAATGCGGAATACACATAGAGCAGAATACTATTCCATCTTAATTAAGAAGCAAATCCTGTCAAATACTAAAATATGAATGGACCTTGAGGACAGAAGTGAAATAAGCCTGTCATGGAAAGCCAAATGCTGCATGATTCCACTTGTACGAAGGATCTAAATTAGTCAAACTCTTAGAAGCTGAAAGCAGTTGCCAGAGTCTCGAGGGAGGGGGACACAGGGAGCTGCTGTTTAATAGCTAGAGTTTCAGTCACGTGGGATGAGAAAATTCTAGAGATCTGCTGCAAAAAATAATAGACATATAGTTAACAATATTGAACTATACAATTGATTTGTTAAGAAGATAGATTTTCATGTTTTTTTAACACAATTAAAAATTATTAAAGATTGAAAAAAATGTTGATTGAAGAAGGAATACCACCTCAGACTTTTGGTGCCATTTAGGTTCCTCAGGCACAGTGGAGAGGGGATATTCTGAACCAAGGAATTGTCCCAGATTCCTCCAGTCACTTGACTAAGTGTGGGCCCCCTATTGTATCAGCTGAAATGCACTTTGCATCACTGGAGTTCTACCCAGTCTGCTGTCAGGGGCTGGTGGGCTGCGGCCAGAGGGCAGACCAGGTGAGCCCAGAGCCAGAGGCAGGAGCACAGCCCTTAAACAAACAAACAAACTGGCTTTTCATTCTTCAGAGAACAGAGATTAATGCAGGGCAGGTCCTTAACAGGTGAATGAAAGAAATCCACAAAATGAGAGCAATACCAAAAGGGTGTTAAACCAGTTTGGACACTCCCTCCAAAGCCTCTGCCATTACCTGCAGTGACTACCTGGCAAAGCTCCTTCAGATCCAGAGGGAACCCTGACCAGGCCCAAGACTCCTCTGGGAGTCAGAACCAGGGCAGGAGCTGGCAACCCTCCTTCACAGGAAACCTCTAGCAGACACCTGCCACCTACCACCTACCAGCCCTGCCTTTCACTGTGGGGTCTTGGACTAGAGTGTCGGTGGGGAGAATCAAGCACTCTTATTTTCTGGATAAAGAAGAAAAATTTAGAATATATGAAAAAGATTGTCAGGAGACCTTGGATCCCATTCTTGTCTCACTATTTTCTAGCTTTGCGACCCCAGGTGACCTCTCCAGACCTGGATACACTAACTTTAGGAGGGTGTCTGGACAAACTCCCTCCCAGCTCTAAGTAAAGTGATGGTCAGTGTTGATGACATGCTGTCAGCTGTGCACTGAGCACCCACAGCTGTTTGGGTTCTTCCATGGACAGTTCAGGCAAAACCCTACTTTGGCTTGTGCTATATGAAGCACAGGGCAGTGCTGCCCAGCAGTAAAGGACACTGTTCTGGAGCCAAAGTGCCGTGTTTGACCCCAACTCTTCCCTCTCTTCATGCCTCAATCTCCTTATCTATAAAACACAGTTAATTCCTATCTTGTACACAGGGTTGTTGGAAAGATTCAATGAGATGAGTTAGACAAAGCTGTCTGTGACTGGCACTATGTAAGTGCCCTTATAAGGGTCTGCTGTTACTACCACTTGTGTTTTGGTGCCCATGAAGCTCAAGACCACCATGTGCACTAATAAAAAGCTCCAAGGACTGAATCTCCAGGAAAGCTGGGGCTTGTGCAGACCTGGGGCCAGGAAGAGGTGGCCTTGGATATTCCCGGCCTCACCCTAAGAGCTGGGAATTGGTCCCCTTGCCTCCCAGATTCAGGGCACAGTTGGGGATTGCTGCTGATTCTAAACAGCTGCACCCCACATTTGCCCAGTGCAGCCTGGCAAGCCAGATGTGGCCTCCTTTCTGGTCGGGCTCATGCCAAGCACAGCTCCATTACCACGGGTGCATTTCAGGCCTCTGGATATTATCAGCTTCTCACTTTCACTGTTGGATCAAGGGCAGGATCCTTCCTTTCCCAATCAGCTGCCTCACTTGGGGTTTGTTTTCAAGATAGCCTGGACTACAGAGGAGAACAGTCTCCCGACCTGGTACAGACCCTGGTCAGACCCACCTGGTCATCATGGCTCATCTCCAAAGCTGGACTGTGACTCTTGCCTCCCAGACCCAGTTGCAGATGATCCAGTTTGAGTGCACACTGAAAGGTGAGGAGGGAGCTAAGGCATAACTGTCCAGCCCATGCCACCAGCAGTTCAGGGTCACTGATGAAAAAGGTGTGAGTGGTTTTTGTTTTGTTTGTTTGTTTGTTTTTTCCTAATTAACACATCAGGGAAAAAAGGGAAAGAAATTGATAGAGAAGGAAAAAGCAAAGATTTATGCTAAAGTTATAGACATTAGATTTTCAAAATTGGCCATCTCTCCCGCTGCTCCTTTCCTTGTGCAGTGTCCCCTTCTCCTGCCCTTTCCCTTGGCTCTCTCCTCCCTGCAACCACCTTCTCTCCATAGTCCTCTCCAAGTGGATGGTGGGCACCAGCAGAGAGTTCCCCTCGCCATTCCAAGGTCAGAAAACTTCCTAATGTTAAATGAATCCCTTAGAGGAGATGTGGTGGTGGGGGGTGTATTTCCTCTTTGAATAAACAAGCAAATAGTTCTTTCACCAAAGAGCATTAGAGAGAAGACCTCCCGGGAAGAGGTGACAGTTTTGGCAACTGGTCCCTTCTCCCTTCGAACTTTTGTCCCCACTGGCACTATCCTGCTGTTCTAACTTGCACCAGGTCACCTTGTCTGCCTTGTTCTCTGGCCCAGATGTGGGCTACAGGTTGTATGTATAAGCTCAGACAGGTTGGAATTCTCCAAAAATAACCTCACAGAAAATCGATGAAATGAACAAAGAAAACACAAACACCCCAACAACAGATGTGCTTACCCAGAGCAGGTTGCTAATCCTAAAATAACCAAAGTCTCGACACCAGTGGGCCAGCCAGGTCTGGGCTCCTCCTGTCCATTCCTTGCTCCTGCCAGAAAAGACCCTCCTAGGTGGAGACACTCCCCACCCCAGGCACGCAGAAGTCGGAAGACAAAGGACATGTGTTGTGCAGAGCTCAGCAAACTGCTGGCCTGTGTCTCAGATAAGACCAAAGGGGCTCTGTCTGGAGGTTGGGCACAGGGGACTGGCTCCAGCTTTGCCTCTGTCATTCTGGGTGCCTCTTCTCTGGGCCTCAGTTTCCCCACTGATCAAAGGAGGAGGTTTGAGTAGGTGATCTCCAAAGCCACTTTCACCTCTAACACTTTCTTTTCCTAAATTCTTCATTTTTGACCACCAATTCTCGGAGTTGGAAACTTGGATCCCCCAATAGGTCTCACTGTATGTGGTACCTAAACATGAACTCCCAACACAGTAACAGTTAACCTTCTGAAACGCTGACCAGGCACCAGAAATTACTGGAGCTGCTTCATACATATTGACTCATTTCCTCCTTGCAACAAACTGAAACTTCCATCTTGCAGGTGAGAAACTGAAACACTTACAGGTTAAGACATTCACCAACATCCAGAGTGGTAAGCAAAAGACAGGTCTCAGGCAGAGGAGTTCCCAGAGTCTGGATTCTGACCCTCAGAACAAACAGATGAGCAAATATAACTCTGGTAGTTATAATAGACAAAAGCTGAAACCAAATGTGCATCAACAAATGGATGAACAAGATGCAGTCTTGCTAGGCATGGTGGCACATACCTATAACCTCAGAGGCACAGGAGGCTGAGGCAGGAAGATCACGAGTTCAAAGCCAGCCTCAGGAAGAGCAAGGTGTTAAGCAACTCAGTGAGACCCTGTCTCTACTTAAAATACAAAATAGGACTGGGAATGTGGCTCAATGGTCAAATGCCCCTGAGTTCAATCCCCAGTACCCCCAACAAAAGAAACCGTGGTCTATATGTTCAACAGGCTATTATTCTGATCTTTAAAAAATGAAAAGTCTGACACATGGATGATCCTTGAAGACATGGTGCTAAGTGAAATAAGCCACACAGTCAAGAGCAAATACTGTATGTTTCCATGATGTGAAACAGCCCAATTCCTAGAGAAAGAGAATAGGTTGGAGGTAAGCAGGTGCTGGGGAAGCAGTAGATGGGGAGGTATTGCTTCATCCGAACAGAGTTTCTATTTGAGGTGATGAAGAATTACTAGAAATGGATCGTGGCGATGGCTACACCACACTGTGAATGTACTCAATGCCTTTGAATTGTATACCCCCAAGCAGTAAGCAACCGAGCTGATAAATAAATCCAGATAACACTGAGAGCAAACCCAGAGGAGAGGAGAGAAATCCAAGACAGCTCAGAGCAAGCTGAGGCGACCAGGGAGGGGGGCCACCTACACCTGTACCTGTGCCTACCAGCTTCACAAATTCCACCTTCGCCTTTTCTCACATTTCTCCCTGCATTGGTTATGCTTTCCCTCCTGTTCGACATCCAGTCAACACCTTCCTGCCCCAGTCCTCTGCTGACATCCCTACCCCTGCCTGATCCCTGGACACCTCCCCATCCCACCCCCACATCGTAAGACAGCCTGGTGGGACTTGGGAGTTGGGAGGAAGGTTCAGTGCCTGGGCTGGTGGAGAGAGGCTCAGGTCACTGCTCTTCCCTATACCCCGTTGGGGGTGACTCCATGGGGCACGGGGCCTTGATGGGTTCCTAGTTTACCCAGTGTCAGCGGAAGGCCCGTGTGAGGAGTCAGGGCAGGAAGTTCTTCTGCCTCTTAAATAAGGGAGAAGTCCCCAGGCCTACTGAGGACTGTAGTGTTTTGTATTGAGGTCACCCAGGGAAGCCAAACACATCTACCTCCAGACCATGCCACTGCTGTCCAGGTGGAGGCCTCTGAGATACCAACCTAGATTCGGAGGTTCCTTAGAACCCATGAGGAAGAGCTCAGGCAAAATTTCCAGATGCTGAAGTTCATCATTGTTGGGACTGGAGGGGGGTTTTCATGTGCCCCATACCTTGCTCTCACTACCCTTTATTTCTCTGGCATCTGTTCCTCCAGCTCAGCTAGTAACTATGAATCCCTAGAAGATGTCCATGGATGAGTTGTGACTCCTCTCAGGGATCCTGAGCAGCTAACCCAAGACAGGAAGCCTCTGGGGACTCCACATGGCAGGCTTAGTGAAGGGAAGTGAGTATTAAGGACACACCCCTTTGGCTTGAGGATGATGGCCACCAGATGGGAGATTTAAAACATAGGACCCCATGCTCTGAGGGGTCACTGTTGCCTAACAAGGAGGACTCTGCTGTCAGACTTCTAGGGTTTGATCCTGAGTCTGCCACTGGCCAGCTGCATGATTTTGAGGAAATGGCAGCTTACTTTCCCTCATTTATAGATTAGACCCAGGAAGGACACCTATCTATATGTCAACCATCACCCTATATTTTTCTTAACTTGGCATTTTGTACCCTTCCCCTTTCTCTGAGATGGAGCCCTTGTTCTTTACCCTTATCTCTTATGATGCCAATACCAGGACCAGCCCCCCGACATACATACATGCACTGTAGATCCAAAATTGGTGCCCAGCTTTCCTTGGCACAATTTCAAACAACCTTACGGAGATATAATTTGTCCACTATAAAATTTACACCCATTTTAAGTCTGCATTTCAATGGCATCTATCACTATCATCAATATTAGAATAGTATTTTCACTACCCCTCTAAATCTCACACCCCTTGACTACCATCCCCCAACTTACCATCCCTCATCCCCCTTCCAGCTCCAGGTAATCACTAATCTATTTTCTGCTTCTCTTAATTCAAATAAAATCATATATTATGTGGTCCCTTGTGATTGGCTCCTTCCACTTAGCATAATGTTTTCAAGGTCCACTTTATCATAGGATATATCAGAACTTCATTTCCTTTAATTGCTGAATAATATTACGTTGTACACATGAAGCACATTTTATTTAAGAATTCATTTGTTGATGCATATTTGGATTGCTTCTGCTTTTTGATTATTATAAAAAATGCTGCTGTGAACATTTATGTTTTTATATGGACATGTTTTCATGTCTCTTAGGTAGATACCTAGGAGTGGAATTGTTGAGTCTTATGGTAACCCTATATTTAACTATTTCAGGAACTGATAGATTGCTTTCAGAAATAGTACCACCATTTTAAATTCTAGCAGCAGCAGAAGAGGGTTTGATTTCTCCATGTGCTTGCCAACAGTATATGTTTTTGATTATACAGGTATACGATGGTATTTTATTATAGTTTTATTTTCATTTCCCTGATGGCTAATGAGTTAAACATCTTTTCATGTGCTTATTGGTTATTGGTATAGTTGCACTGGAGACACACCTGTTTAGATCCTTTACTTGCTTTTGATTATTTGTATTTTTATTATTGAGTTATAAGAGTTCTTTAATATTCTAGATGCAAATTCCCTTTAGATATATGCTTTTAAAAAATTTCCCCCATTCTGTGTATTGTCTTTTCACTTTCTTAGGGGTATCCTTTTAAACAAAAAAGTTTTTAATTTTCTGTCATTTTAAGCAACTTTTGTATATGGTATAAAAGTCAGAGGCAAAATGATCATGATAACATGATTCTCTCTTGAAAATCCAAGATAATCTACTGAAAAACTGTTGGAAACAAGAGAATTCAATAGTGAAACCAGTTATACAATTAATATTGTAAACAATCATCTTTTATATTTATAAATATATATATATATATAAGTAAGGACTGGTTAGAAGATATAGTAGAATGAAAGGCTCTATTTTCAATGGCAACTAACGTAAAATAGCTGTTAATAATCCTTATAAAGTATAAGAAGTGTATAAAAAACTTTAAAAATATAAAAGGGGATTTGAAAATGAAAATGTGTACCATATTCTTAGATGGGAAGATACATCATCATGAAAATGTCAATTCTCTATTCAGTTATTTTTAATCAAATACTACTCAATAGAAATACCTAAAGGACCTGTGTGTGTGTGTGTGTGTGTGTGTGTGTGTGTGTATGTATGTATGTAACTAAAAAAGCTGATTCTAAAGTTCATATAGAAAAAATTAAACAAACAAGTATGGCCATGAGAACTAGAGAAAGTGGAGTAAAAAAGCAAGCTTTGGAGTAAGAATCAAGAGATTGGAGCTGTAGACCCAGCTCTGCCCTAGCAAACTGAAGGACCATTCTTCATTTCTGTTGGGGCTGAAATTTCCTCATCAGCAGAGAGAGAGGCACCACTCACTCCAACCAGGTTAGAGGATGTCTAACCTTACTTTCAACTCTAGAATTTTCTGCTTGATTCTGTTATAATTTTCCAATTGATTCTGTTATAAGATTGTCAGTGCAAATATTCTAGATTCAGTTGGTGCCAAGTCCACTCCAAACAAGACCAGGGTATCTCAGTTTGGCAAAGTGTCTAAAAGAGCGAAGACCCGGTAGGTGCCATTGGGAGGCACTAGGAAAGCCCTGTGCCCCAAAATGGCCTTGCTCTTACTGCCATTCAGTCTCTGGTTTGGCTTCATGGGCTTTGGTGAATCGATTTCACCTGGCTCCTCTCTGCATCACCTGCCCTCTGACAAGTAAACAATGTATTTGGGTCTTGGTACAACTCCTTTCTTAAGAGGCAGAATGAACAGGAGAGGAGAGAAGTCAGGGACAGAGACCCTACAGAAGGAGGATGAGCTACCCAGTGCAAAGAGTAGGGGAAGTGAAGACACAGAAAACAAACTGTCCTAAATACTGAGACATCTTAGCCTCAGAGCCCATTCTGAGACTTAGCTGATCTAGAAAAGCACATGTTCAGGGAAACTTGAGGAAGGTCCAAGACCTAGACCCAGAGCAAAATAGAATTAAAGAAGTAATATCCTTATTTATGAAAGAATGATCGCATTATAGACTGAGCTTGGTGTTTTCTCAATCTAACCACAGCAGAAAAATTTGCACAAGAAAATAAAAACCATTTTCTCTTCCCTCAGCTCAGTCATGAAGGACTTTCTGGGGAAGAAAAGATTTGAAAGCATTTTTTGAAGGAAAGGAAAGATGATTGGCAAAGCTCGTGAGGATATACTTTCTCCAAAATCCAGAGAAGACATAGGAAGGAGAAATGGGGTACAGCCAGAGAGAAAATGAGAAATGATGAGCCCTCACTTAACGGGAGAGAAGGACTGAAGAACTGGGGAAGAAATTTCAGCCCCAGATGCCCAAGCACAAAGAAGTTTCTGCAAGTGCACAGAAACTTACAGTAGGTTGAACAATTTATCCTACGGTGGGTAGAATAGTTAATGCCCCAGTGCCAGGCCCCCACCTGGGAGTTTTGGAGTACCACTCTGGTATAATTCCCTATGGTATGATCCTGTGGGGCATCTGGGGAGATGGAAGTCTGCCCACTTCCCAGTGCCCTTCGCCTAACCTTGGAAATGTAAATCATGCTATAGTATTTCAAAAGGTCAGGCAAGGCCTGAATTCAGGTCAAGTCATCTATCAACTCCTACCAGAGTCCAGTGTCATGCTAAAGGCCATGGTGAAAGGAAAGGAAGCTAGAGTCGATTCTTGCTGCTAGGTGTTTATAGCCGGAAAAAAAAGAGGAATTCCATATCACCAGAAGATTTATATAATGTATTTAATCAATTCACCCAAATCTAGAATTAAATAAAACCGTGAAGGGGAGACTGAGTGAAGTAGATGCTCAGGGGGGCCAGGGAGGACCCCGCAAGGAAGATGGAACTTGGCCGGACCTCATGTGCAGGACCACAGTGTGAAGCCGAGATCCTGGGACTGGAAAGAGCGGCTTATCTTCTGGAAGCTTAGAGATGAGGCTAAAAATGAGACCTCTCTCCTGTCCTATCTTTTTCAGAGCTGTTTGTTTGAAAAGAGAACATATTTTTCTATGACAACAGCCAAAAAAGCAAGAAAATAAATCAAGAAAGGAGTGGCAAGATTGAGTCTGGAAATGAAGTTAAAATATCCAGGCTTGGAGAAGACACCACAGCCTGGTTTTCTCCTCACAGCGGTTGCTCAGTTTAGGGGACGGCAGACTCATTTGTGCTAATGAATCTGGGGACATATTCTTCCTGAAGACCTCACCCACCCCTCTTCCCACCCGTTTCCTCCAAAAACCTTTTGCAGATGGTGCCTGTCAGTTCCCAGAACCAGTCTGGAGCAGTGATTAAAAGACCAAAATTCCAGGAACCATTTTTTTTTTCTTTTTGTGCACTTTGGCAAATGCTTAAGCTACACTAAGACCTAGTGAATCATTTAAGGGTGACAGTCAAGATGACAGGGGAAAATTAAGGATTCCAGTAGGCATGGGGCCAGTCCTCAAAGAAGCATTTGTTTGGGAGGAAGGTAGGATTCTGTAGACACTTTTTTTGGGGAACCCACAGGTTCTCAGGCCTCCTTCTTATCCCACTGGGTCCCTCCTTCCTTTCCCCATTTCCATTAACAGGAATCGTTTCCAATATCACCAGTTTTCTACATGTTCTGAGTCATAACATGACCTAGAACAAAGAAAAGAAATTCTCAGGGACTTATATGACCACATAATATTGAGGAGATCTCCCACATGATATTCAATGTCCCGTTATTACTGTTCTACCCAGTAACCTTTTGCCCATTTCAGTCTTCAATGATTATTCCTGACATTTCAGAAACTCTCTCTGAACGTACAGGGAAAGGACAAAGAGATGAAAACAATGAGAGAGAGAAAGAGACCACAGAGAAATGAAAGACAATACAGAAATTCTACTTGTGAATTATAGGTAATGAGAAGAAAAAACTTGAATAATAATCAAAATTCTAACCTAAAAGTAAAAAAAAGATTATAAATTGAGTGAACTACTGCATTCTAGACTGTATTAGTTTCCTATGGCTGCTGTAACAAGTACCACAAACTGGATGGCTTAAGAAAACAGAAATTTGTTCTCTCAAGTTCTGGGGGCTTTAAGAACAAAGTCAGCATGTCAGCAGGGCCATGCTCTCTGAAAGCTCTAATGAGGAAGGCTCCCTTGCTTCCAGTGGCCCCAGGTGATCCTTGGTTTGTGGCAGGTGACTCCAAAACCTGACTGTCTCCACTTGACCTTTTGCTCTGTGTTTCTCTGTCTGTAGTCTTTCCTTTCCTTATAAGGACACCCACCATTGGATTACCGTTCACACTAAATCAATGGTTTCAACTGAAGATCTTTTAACAGATTACATTTGCAAAGAACTCATTTCCAAATAAGATTGCATTATGGGGTTCCACGTAGCCATGAATGGGGGGGGCATTATTCAACCTACTTCCAGACCAAATAAAGTAAGAGACCAACAAGTAGACACCTCTTGGCATTTGCTATTTTTCAAGAACTCTCAGCTCAAAGTAATCCATATAACAAAGGGGCAAATTTGGGGTTTATTTCCTGAATCCCTTCAATGTGTGGACAGGAGCAGAGTGTACTTTTCCCCATAAGATCCAGGCTAGTGTCTGGCTCTCAACAAATATTTGGTGAATGACATCAGACATGAGAGGTGAGGGCCAATGTAACCTTCCTGCAGGGCCAGCCACAATGCTTCTTTGGGTTAGGTTAGTGGCCTTCAAACCCAGGCATGACGTATACTACGGGTAACTTGAGACTTTCCAGAAGATACGTGGACACATAGGTTTAAGCGAATCCAATTCTAGATTTTCAACTTCTATGGTTATTTTTTCCAAAACATCTGCCTGAGAATGCCTCATGGTCAGAGCTCCGGCGGGGTTTCTTTTCCCACTCCCCTTTCACAATTCCACAAAAGCAAGGGATTTCTCTAATCCATCCCGAGCCTTCATTACCATGGTACATTGTTCCCAGGAGACGGAAGCCTCCCGTACAGCAAACTAAGTGACAATTTAAGACACATTCATTTAATTATCTCAACTCTTCCATCCCCTGTCTTGTAAGAGTGGTGTATGTGGGAGAGTCCCCAAGAGCATGGCAGAGAGAGCACTAGAGAAATGCTAACGGTGGCAAGGCCTTATTTCCCACAGTGACAAACGCAGGGCAAGCCTCTGTGCCTGATCTCTCACTCCACCAGAAATAGAACTCATAAAATGAGACCATCTCTGGGATGCATGTGGACACATTTACTTGGATTACAAAATGAAATCTGACTGAGAGTCAGTCTGATTGGACCACTTGGTTTGATGGCAAGGTTTACTAATTTAGTTAAAAGGTGGACAAAATCCAAATATCAAATGAGCTTAATCTGCAGCTCCAAGAGTGTGTTTATAGAAACTTTTTATTAAAAGAAAAACTTTGCATTTGTAAGGTACATTAACAAAAATATTTTTCTCTTTCAGAACATACCAGGTTAAATAAGGCACTGTTATGGGGAAACCGTGACCAGATATAATTCGTATCTGAACCTTTTTGATATACCTTCCAGAAATTTCAAATCTGAATGAGTATAAAGACTAATAAATTTTCCCAGTCAGGTAACTCTCCATCCCTTTCACACAACCAAATTGATGCAGGACCTAATTGGACTGTCAGCTGATAGATCATTAAAAATGATTTTTGATGTGATTTTGATATACAACTGGAAAGGGGTTCAAAGAATTGAGTGTCACACTATAACAAAACTCCTATTATGCCCATCATATTTTTGTGGGCACGTTTTTCTCAGCATATCTATTAGGAAAAAATTAGGAATAGAATTGAAGCTTGGCACCATGTTATTCTAATAATAAGTAATATTCATTCAGGCCCAGAAGAGCACATGGGAGAAAAGAAAGTTTCTTCCATGTCATTAAGAGGTGAATTTCTAATAATATTGTATTTTTGTTATCTTTTTAAAATTGCATTGTATTTGCAGCATTTTGATCAATTACATAATGAAAATTATTTTAATGGATACTCTAGAAAAAATTTTTTAACAATTGGAGCTCATGCTCACAGTAAATTTGTAAAATTAATTTCACAATATGCATACATTTGAATGACAGAGGAAAGAACATAAACAGAGGAGGATAAAATTTTATGGAAATGCAGTTTCAAGGAGAAATAGGAACAAGATAAAATTTCTGAAGGCAAAAGAAGAGCTTGCTCTTATGTTTTTAAACAGGTCATGGTGAGTGTCAAACTGCTATGGTATTTATATTCCATTGAATGCATTAAATAGTGATGGCATTATTTGAAAATGATTTATTTTATAACTGCTTAATTTTCAATATGACAGAAATTGCACTCTCAAAAGGCTGGAGTTGTAGCTCAGTAGTAGTATACTGGCATGTATGAGGCACTAAGTTTGATCCTCAGCACCACATAAAAATAAATAAAATAAAGGTATGTATATAAAAAAGAAATTGTACCCTCTGCAATTACTATTTAATTTTGGGGTAAGAAAATATGTAGTTGTCCGTGTGCTGCTGCCGCCTCTGGGCCTTGGCTCAGCACTTACCCTTATCTGGAACAGCCTTCCTCTTCTGACTAGTATAGCACACAGCCCAGAGGGACTATGTGGCCCAGTGCGAAGGGGTGTCAAGAGGAGACACCTCCTGGGGCAGGGGTGAAGTGGGGCAGGCTCCAGGGTTCCTTCTCTGCCTGCGTCCCCTGTGCTGGGCTGCCCCCACTCCACAAGAGCCAAGCAGCGGAGTCGCAAGCCTTCCCTCAGGAGGGTGCCCTCTGAGCTGAGGACAGCAACAGCAGTGTCCACACATGCCAAGGGACCCCAGGGCTTTCAGGCACAAACCCTTCCGGGGCCCACTGCCTTAATCAGTGATGCTTGGATTCCTGCCGGGAAGTGGGCTGTGGGGCTTGGGTTGCATGCATGTGTACACGGGCATACACACGTGTAGCCCTCTACCCACCCACTGCACAGCCCAGCCTTCACCCCGGCACCCCTGAACGAGCATTCTGGAGAAAAAGAATGGGAGGACCGAACAAAACACCCAGGCTGATGGAGGAGACAGTTCCCATACAGACACTGAGAGGGTACTCCAGAATTCCCACCACCACCACCCCGTTCCTGTGTAAAAGGGTGGCTGAAGAATGGATGTTTTAAAAGGTCCAGGTCCTGAATATTCTCTGTGGTCCTTTAGAATCAGCTACAAAAGGAGAGAACCACCCACCGCACGGCCATAATAAAGGAAGCAAAATCTTAGGGACAGACAATCCAGGAAGACTCCCTGGAGGAAGAGAGACACTTTTTAAAAGAGACGTGAGTCTCGTGGAAGTTATTCAGCAACAGTTCCAATGACTATTGCCTTTCCCCACAGAATGCAGCCTCTGTGATAAAGAGTTACAACCTGGAAAATGCCAGAGACCAGATGGAGACAGATGAAGTGAAATTTGGAGAAAGCAGGTGAGAAGGGGGAGTGGGAAGAGAAAAAACAAAATCTAATCTCAAATCCAAGAACACTGCCCGACTTCATTACCAGAGTCAAACCGGGCTTATAAATGACGACATAAGCTGAAATGTGATCCCCTGGGAAAAGCCCGTCAGCTGCCTAGGTAATTATAGATCTGCTCTCTGCCCGCCTTCCGTACTGATCTGTGTGAGTGCCATGATCTGTCACCTTCTGCTGACACTGAGGCCATTTGGCTGGGAAAAGGCAGAACGTGGCACAGCACTGAGCCTCGTTGGGCAGCTCTGCTGTGGGGCCTCGGCCAAAGAATCCACAAAACCTGGGTCCAGCCACAGCTCTGTGGTGTGGCTGAGGCGGACAGCCCATCACCCTGCCCTCCTCTGCTGCACAAGATGGACACAGAGCTGTGGGTGTCTAAGGACTGAACAACACCACTATGCTGCTCTCTTCTAGGCTCTCCTGGCACCAACGCTCTGGCTCCGCCCCTCCGTCCCCAGGTGCACTCGGCTCTCACATTCCCATGGCTACCTTCAGCCTCTCTTCAAGTCCCACCTCTACAGCTTCTCCTCCATAGAGGCTTCTCTGGTTCCCCACCAATTCACCTGGCCCGTGAGCCAAAGATCCTTTGCCATCTTCTGAGCTACAGTCCCTGAGCCCCTGACTTGCAATTCATGCTTATTTAAATGGTATTCCTCTCCAGCCTGGGGCAAGAATTACTTACCCCTTTTATGTCAAGTCCACAAATGTGAACTGAGCACCTCCGTGGTATCAGGCACTGTGCAGGGTGCAATAAGGGAGGAAGCCAGGGCCCTGCAAGCAGAAGCTCCCATCCCAATTGGAGAGCAAGGCTTGAGTGACCTGGCTAAGGTGGCTAGCCTGGCCCTCTGGGGCCTCATCCGTGCTCTTTCTGCAGTGTTTACCCAGATATGGCTTAGTACCAGTTGGCTGGAAAATGATTTATCTCTAGCTGAATGCAAGCCAGCCTGTTACCAGGGGCATGGTCCAGGGAGCAGGGGTTCGAAGGAAGTCCAGCAAATGCCACAGTCACTGGGCACAGCGTTTATGGAAAGGTGAATGCACCCTCTGTCGTGGTATTTTATCATCTGGAGACTCAGGAGGGACTCGGAGAGCCAAGATTCCCACTGGCCCCAGCGGAGTACAAGGAGAACATTCAGTTCACAAGCAGCAGGTGGTTCCTCACATTCTGAGAAGCTAATGAGAGTTCTGGATGTTCTCCCCAGAAATGCACAAAGGCCTATGCGATGCACGTCTGTTTTGCACATAGTTTCAGGGCGTCAGCTTCTCCCAGCAGCTTATCCACAGAGTCCTGCCGCAGTAGGACTTAAACAATGGGTTCTTCATGGTGGTTACCGTACAGCAATGGAGGGAAAAGTGCTCGGTAAATATTGGTTGCATCCGTGAATAACCTTGAATTTGATCAGGCCAAGATCCCTCATTAGCCATCTCTTATACCTTCTGGTAGAGCTGGCAGGAAATAGGTCACCCTCTGCGTGGTGGCATTCTGGGGTTTAGGGAATGCCCTGCTTCTCCAAAGCATCTCCCCCTAACAATCTCCCTGCTGTCCCACTGTGCCTGGAACTCTACAATCAACACAACCATTACTGCACATCCCTTTAAGGCAAGAGCTCGGAGTGCCTGGGTTTATAGAACTCTTTCCTCCTTCCAGGAGGAACCCAGGAGTGAAAAACAGATGGGTAGAGAAGAGGAAGCAGGTTGGCAAATGAAGGTGAGAGCACCACCACCCAGAGACTTCCCAACCTGTTTGGTCTTCCCCATGGATGATATTCAGACTGTGAAGGACTGTGGGGACCTTGAGAGCAATGTCAAATCGAAACACCATTTTTATGATTTGACAACTTAGAAATGCAAAAATAGTCGAGAAAATCTTTTGTAAGTTAACAAAAGCTGTCAAGAGCCCTCAGATGCTAGAAAGTTTTGATTTATTCAAACAGGAAAGAACTCCCCCAAAAGAGGTGTGGAGGGACAAGGGTGAACATTAATTGGGTTTCTACTATGTGCCAGATGGTTTCCATATATTATCTCATTTAATCCTCACAATGTCAAGGAAAGAAAGTACCATTTTTGCCCATTCATAACTGAGAAAACTGAAACAAACATGCAGTTGCAGAACCCAGATTCAATCTCAAAGTTGTCAGTTTTCAAAGACCGTGAGCTTTCGTATTATACAATAAACTAAGAGTGTTTTGTTCTGTTTTATTTTAGGACAGAACACCGATTGGTCCTCAGCTCAGAATCAGGAACAATTTGATGAAAACAAAATTATCCTGAATGACATCAACTTCAAAAATGGAGCTGAACCAAAATCCGACTCTTTCTCCTGTGAAATTAGTGCTGGTTTTGCATTGTGTTCATAGAATCCAAGCACTTTTTATTTCCACTACACATACTCTGCAGATACTAGGACCCTTATGAAAATCTAAAACTTGGAAGGCTTTCCCTGGTGGCCTGGGTCCAGAGCTCTCAGGGGCTGGAATGATGCTAGGACACGAGCCTCTCTGCAAGGGAAGCCAGGTCTGGGGTCCCAGAGCAGCCCAAGTGCACCAACCCCTGTGACTCCACATGTGGCTAGCAGCTCTACGATCCTTAAGTTTTCTGGTACAAGAAAATCACTAACCTGGGAAAATATTCACTTGGAAAACGTTTATCGTTTCTTTTCTTTTTAGAAAGTATTTACTAAATTTACTTTGCCTCTTTGGCTCTTCCTGTTATTTCCATGAACAAGTGTACTCCCTCCCGTAAGTGTGATGTGCATCATCGTTGTCATGACGGCTAACATCCAGGAATTCATTTGCAGTCTAAAAAGCATTCTCTCACTCAGGGCAAATTAGGATTATGGGTCATCACCAAAGTCTGCGATACAGTCAGGGTTAAGATATTTGTTTTTCTTTTGCAATAAACAACTTCATTTATGTGTATTAACTTTCATTCCTGGATTTTTCCTCCTCTTTCTTTCACAAATTAATTCATTTTTACCTAGATGTTTTATAAATTAGTCCCCTATTAACCCCACTGGACAGGGAAATATGGACTGAGCAGGGTATCTACATATAAATAAATATTTTTGCACTCCAAAATATCCAAACTGATGACTTTTGAAGTCTAGTTGGAAAATTTTCCCAGACAAACACCATTTAGATAAAATTTCTGGAAAATTTTTTTTTTAGACTTAATAGAAGGCTCTGCAGAAAACATTTTGGCATCTCAAGTTGTCTTATTTCTAATCAGCTATTATTATAGGGGTTCACACCAGAACCGTGTTCCAAAAGCTCTTTATCTCAGTTACATAAGCAGAATGGCATTTCAAAATCTCATTTTTAAAGGGCATTAGTCACCAGTATAACAAAATACATGCTCTGTACCAATAAAATTTAATGTTCAAATAAAAAATGCTTGTTTACATGCATTTTTATTTGCCTCTCTATATAAAAGAAACCATGTTTTCATGACATATTCTCCTTCAGTCAGTGGGCACTCCCTCCCATTTCTCTGCTAATGTTGAACCGGCCCAACCCATCGTGATGGCCCCTGGAGAGAAGGCAGATATCCAAGAGGGTGGAGCCGATTTGGTAGTTGAGAATTGACTTGAAGCTAAACATGGGCTCTGCCTCCCCACTCCCCAGACTTATCTGGCGTAAGAACTGTTTCCAAAGGCAGGTAGTTGTTGGAATGAGCTTTATCACATCTCTGACCCCCCAAATTGCCCCTGCGGGCCCTGCAAAAAGATCCCTTTTCCCTAAACTAGCAGTAGGAGAGAACCAGATACATGTGTTAGGACCAGAGCATGACAGAGGGGAGGGCTTCTCTTTTTCTTTATTTTCTCCTCCTTTCTCTCTTTCCTTCCTTTCTCTTGGTAGTGGGGCTTGACCAGCACCTTTGCACGCTAGCCACACGCTCTACCACTAGGCTATACTCCCAGCCCACTTTTTATTTCCTAACACTTTCTTTTATTCTCAAAGCCAGAGAATCTTCCATCAAAACAACTGCCTGTTAGACTTAACTTTTTACCTTGTCCACAAATTAAATCCTATGAAGCAAGGCAATAGTTCACTTTAAGTTACTATTGACACTTTAGACTAAAATTCCACTTCCATCTAATTTAAATTTCCTAATTGAAGTGATGGGCTGGCAGGATCCAATATTTGTCTGTTACTAACTTTAATGTATACCTTACTCACATTCAGAATGCACACAGCAGAGCATTGTAATCCTGTTAGGTCATTCACAGACTTGTCTTGTGTGCTAAGCAACCATGGGAAGGGTTAAGGTAGAGTTTCTTATAAGTCATATTTTTCTTTTTGGTACTAAAACAAAAGAAAGTACTGTATTAAGCAATATTTTATTCTACTAAGAGCTCAAAATTTTATTCAATAGCAGGCTAAATGATTCATTAGACTTTTTAATTAGATACCAAAGCCTTAACAAATAAAAAATTAATTAAGCTTAGTAGTAACAAAGACACCACAAGGGCTGAAAAATATGTCCTGGAAACTATTTTTCATGTGTGCAAACAAGTACAGCTAGCACTAATTCTTTTTCCTTGTGTGAAAGTCTTGCAAATTCTAGACAAACTACTCCTCTGTCAGAGTTCAGAAAGAGAATGAAAAAACAAAACTAAGCTGACACCATTTTTTGCCCATGATGTCATTTTCTGTCTTCCAAAGCCCGTGGGTCTGATTTTGATGTCAGGGTGCGGAGCTCCACAGTGACAGCCCCAAACGTATTTGAAGAGGGAAATAACCTTTCAGCTCCACGGCACTCATTTTCCCCACGAAGACAAATATAGCCCAGGCTGAAATCACTTAGTGTCAATCAAGGTAACCAGATCAGCTCAGCGTTAATAATGAATTTGGTCACGTGCCCCCACGGGGAGAAAAGTGTGAGCGAGCTGAGCACTCTCTCCTTGTGACACCCACCGGCTTCTATGTCAGGCCACAGTTCCCCCACCCAGCTGGGAAGCAACAGAGTAATTTAATCTGCCCCCCATTTTAATCATTAAACTGAGAGAATTATCAGGGTTGCCAAAAAAAGGGAGTGGGGGGGGGGGGACTCTCAGCACTGGTCCAGGCTTGGTAGCTGGCATACGAGCCACACCTGGAGTCGTCATGAGGGGAACACTCCAAGCTCTGTGGGGTCTAAAGATTATAAAGCCTAAGATCTCTCTTTAAGGAAAACAATACAAAATTACAAATATAAAACAGCAGGCCTCAGAAGGGGCCTGTGCAAGTGAGAGGCCTGGTAGCATCAGCTTCATTAGCATTATGGAGAAGCCATCTCTAGTTGTCATGGAAACCAAAAGTTCATTAGCCTCTTGCCTGTGTCCTGGGTTCTGGATACTCTAACTCCATGGCGCTGTGGTCTCTTCACTGTTACCCTTGTTTGCACTTTTCCACGTTTCCTCATGTGAGTATAAACTCCTCAGTATTCTCATGGGTCTTGGGTCAGACCATTACCAAATGTATGGTTGTGTTTCTGAGAGGCACCAATCACCAGCCTGAACTGTACTCTATGATGTCAACTTTAAAAAGTTAAGACTATATCCCAAATACCCTGAGTTTCTCTTATATCATCTCTAATAAAACCAGAAGCAAAATAACAGAACAAAAAGAGCCAGAGAGGCCCGCTAAGCAGTCTTCAAGCAAATCATACTGCCTATCCTAGTTGTATAAGCAATTTAAAAGTATCATTTCTATAAAGGCAAAAATCAAATAGAATTTATTCCCTAAGAATAAATAATGTTGGATCAACATTTCAAAACAGTGTTAAATCAATGAACTAAAAGGGAAAAATTCTATGATCATTTTGACAGAGCAGAAAAATTAATTCATGAAACTTAACACCCATTCTCAACAAACTCCTACAAAGTTGGAAATAGAAGAAATTTTTCTTTCCTTGATAATGAATGCCAGCTGGAAACTGGAGCAAAATCATACTTAAATAAGAAATAAGAGAATTATTCCTAATGATATTAGGAATAAGGTAATGATGACCACCACGATTGCTCCACATTGGCCTGGAATTCCTAGACAATTAAATGACAAGGAAATAAGATATAAAGTTTTGAAAGGAAGAAACAAATCTTTAAGTATTTGCATATAATAGAATCATGTAGGTAGAAAAATCCAAGAGAATCATTTGAAGAAAACTATCAGAATCACAGAGTTGGTTCAACTAGGAGGTTAAGTGTGGGAAGCCGTTCTCGCACATGATTGGGCACCTCCCTGACTGGGTGTGAGGCATTCTGGCTACACTGTGTCAGAACTAATCCCCACCCTTCCTAGATGCGAGAGCCCATCCATGTGGGGGTGTGACTGACCATTGACCCTGAGACCAATCACTGACCCTGACCTTGGAATGCTGTCCCCCTCGACCTTCATTGGATGGAATTTTCCCCTGAATTTCTTGTTCCCCAATAAAAGGCCACTCTCTGGCGTGCCCTGCCTCTCTCTCTCCTGCTAGTCTTGTATAAACCTCTCTGCCCCACCCGGTGGCTCAAGGCAGGAGCCAGAGGGGGAGCTGTCTCAGACCTGGTCAAAGAAAAAGGTAAATTGAGTTTATGTGTGTTTATTGTGATCTCACTAGTTAACATCTATGCTTAGAACCTCTAGTATGAAGCTAGCGTGCTGGTCGCGCGGTTGAGTTAAGCACAATATTAACATGTGAAAAATATAGCTTGCCTCTATTCTATAATAACTACTAAAAAATTTCATGAAAAAGAGCTATTCACAAAAGCCCTAAACTATAAAATATTTTAAAATAAGCAAAAAGTATGTGAGATATGACTGAAAAAAATGAATAAAATTTTACTCAAAGATATAAAGGAAAACTGAAATAAGTGAAGAAAATGTGCATGTATCTTATAGAAAAGATTTGTCTTTGCAAAGATATGCATTCCCCAAATCATTCCATACCTTCAGTGAAATCACAATCACATTCCCAGTGGGGTTTTTCAAAGAACTTATTAAATCCTCTAGAAGAGATATGTGAAAGAATATTTAAAGAAGTTTTGGAAAAGAGGACCTAAAAAAGAGGACATACTGTTCTGAATTTCACAAATAATCCAGGAGAGGCCTCCTTGAGGATGAATGAGAAGGGCGCACAGATACCGAGTGCAAATGGCATGTCACTCCCTGACCTTGAAGGACATGAGGTTGTGTTGAGCAGGAAAGCACAGCTTCCTGGTTTCTGTTTATTCCACCTTGAGCACCAGGCTTGAGTGCTGGCCATGGTCAGCCTGCCAGGAGAAACTGCCAGGTGGTGGGAAGTCCTCAGCAGCCTTCTCTGGAGCACAGTACCTTGGAACTCCAAAATGGTTACAAAACCGCTTTTGGCAAACCACATTATCCAGATTAGTTATCAAGTCCAACTTCTGCTATGTTGCTGTCATGCCCTATTGCTGCACTAAACACAAATGAAATGATAACAGCCACGTGCCATACATGCCTGGATGCACTAAGACAATCTGACAGGCCACGTGAGATGCCTGGTTATCCTCACCGCCGACCCTCAGACCCATCCTCTGCTGGACCACTTCAGAAATGTAGGACAGTATGTTCTCCCTTTTCAAAATTTCAGGCAGGCATGACAGTTTTTTCTACTAGGAGGAGGTGAGCAGGACAAGCCGGGCCATAGTCTATAAAAACATAATGTAAAGTAACAGGAGACAAAACATTTTGATCAAGGACTAAAACATAGTTCAATAGATCAAAAAAGGGAATCTAGAAATAGAGTCATGAAGACATGAAAATATATGATAAATGTGGCTTTTCAAATCAATGGGAAAGAATAGACAGACTACTCAGAGAATGGCACTGATTTCAGCAATTTGTTCATTTGGAAAATATTAATTGACATGACTACTCTTAACTATTCAAAAATATATGAGTTCCAGAAGGATTAAAGACCTGAAAATAATGCAAAACCATAAAACAGAAGAAGAAAATATCAGAATATGACATAGGAAAAAAAACCTTTGCAAAACCTATAGAGAAAAAAGCAGCTAAATTTCACTTTGCCAAATTATAAAACTATCAAAAGAAATCACCATAAATATATTAAAAGAAAATAAACAGATTAGGAAAAAAATATTTGCTTCATTTTAAACAAAGAATTGGTATTCAAAATATGTAAGAAACTCCTTCAACAAAAAGACAAGTGACCCAATAGAAAAATGGGTGGGATATATGAATTGGTAGTTCATGAAGACAAATTACATGTTGGTACTAAGCATAATAAAAAAGGTCAGCCTCGGTTCTCATTTACTGTATATTAAATAATAGTGAGATTTTTTTGTGTGTGTGGGGGACAGGTATTAGGGATTGAACCCAGGAATACTTACACTAAGCCATATCCCCAGCCACAATAAAATTAGTTGAACAAATGAATGAAATATTACCATCTAGAAAGAAAAATAAAATACATACATTAAATAGAAATAAAATTATAAGTCAGAATAAGCAAAGTATCAATAATTTCCATTAAAGCTCAGGGAAATGGATGGAGTAACTAGGAAATGATTTTCAGAGGAAGTGGTAGTGAGCTGGGCCTTGCAGGAGTCCTACCAGAGGGAGAAGGACATCTCTGCCAGGATGACAGTCAAATTCCAGAAAAGGGCTAAAACATAGCTCAAATGATCACAAAAAAGGAATCTAGAAACAGAGCCATGAAGACATGAAAGGGAGGGAATGAATGAGTAGGGCTGGATCTGAGGTTTCAAGTTTGGTAGGTTTGAGAAACAAAGTTGGACCAGATTATATAGAGTCGTGAACACCAGCTTGAAGGGTTTATTTATTCTGTACTCAACAGGAAGCCCTTAGTGACTTTGAGTTGGAGCAGTAGCATATGCACTATTTAATGAGACAGTCCAAGATGAATGAGAGCTGGTGGGTTGGAGCCCTGGCAATGAATGCAGCAGCCTCAGTGATGCTCCAGAGTGGGGTGTGAGGAGACAGGAATGTGCACTTGAATATGATCCCTCTACCATTTTTAGCTTATGATAGTGGAACACAAGCTGTGATTAATCTAAAAAGCACTTACAAAAGGTAATTTTTAAAAAGACCAATAGAACAAATTAGGCAAAAATGATTCCTCACTGTAATTCTACAAACAGGAGACCAAGAAATAGTCTCAGGAAAAGAAGGAAGGAAGACCTTTACCAACAAGACTGAGCTCTCTGGAAGTCATTCATTTCTGAGCTGGCACTGAAGTACACACCTATAATTCCAGCAACTTGAGAGGCTGAAGCAGGAGGACTGCAAGTTCAAGGCCAGGCAACTTAGCAAGACCCTGTTTAAAAATAAAATAATAATAATAATAATAAAAAGAGCTAGGGGAGTAGCTCAGTGGTACAGCACCCCTGGGTTCAATCCCAGTATCAAGTTTGAGAAAGGAAACTTGGTTTGTCTTCTCAAAGACCAGTGTCATTCTTGGTGTGTAGTTTTCAACAGCAAAACAACTTTCTTGTCGTCACTAAAAGCTGTAACTTTTTTTCAAACTACAAAGTGAAGGTCAAAACAATACCAAAGTGGGTGAGCATGCTTTTCTCCAGAAATGTCTTTTTAAACGGGGGCAGGAGAAGAGATTATTCAAGTGAAGTGGTTCTTTTTTTCATCCCACAGTACTTTAATTATGGTAACAGTTTGAAAATTCCTAACACCTTTCATGTGAAGTGATCAAAAGCAATTTTATCGCAGTCATGGTTTTATTTATATGCAGAAAATCTCTTCGGATTTCAGTAAAGAGGTGAGATTTATTATATATTTGCATCAAAGCTACCAACTCATATACCTGACAGAAAGTCATATTTTACCCAAAAATGATGCCTTAAAATTTTACTGTCATAAGGTTTCCAGTCCCTCGTTGTGTTTTAGCGTTCCTGCCAAGCTTGCCGAGAGGGAAGGAGCCTTGAACTTTCCTGACCCTATTGTGTCAAACACATCTCTTGTGCTTCGAACCTTGTCTCAGTTCTTTTTGACAGTCAGGTCTGAGGTTTAAGAAATTCTCACAGGAAAACCCCCAAAACATGGAGCATACTTTCCACTTACATCTGGAGTCAGACTCTAGAGAGTGCCCTCTCAGACCAGCGGCCAGCTTCTCCTGACCAAGAGACTGGCTCTCCCGGTCCCAGGCTCTCCTTTTTCCTTACTTGATTCCTCATTGCATGTTAGGGAACCCCTCTCCCTTCTGGTTCTCAAAGTCCTTGGATGGGCTGCCCCTGAAATCCCTAGAACCCCATCCATAGTTCCTCAACCAAACTGGCCTCTCCAGCAGGGCTCAGCTGATTGTGACCCATACCTTCAAGCCCCAGTTTGTGAATGTCTTCACTTCTAAGGAATATGTATGTGTTTAAATATTGAAGCCCAGTTGAATCTGAATCTCTGGGGGTAAGGCCCAGAGATCTGTCCAAGATCATTTACCATTCAGATAAATTCAATCCAGATAATTTTGATCTGCAGCCAGAGTTCAGAACCACTGGTGATGATGACCTTTACAGTTCTATCATCTTGTACATTTCCATGATTTAGGGGGGTGCTGATAGATTACTAGGGTACATATACCACCTCCTATTCCTTCCACTGACAGGCACCCTGGAAGCATGATGGCTGATCCTAGAACAGCAGAGACCTACATCAATGGTTTAGCGGTGGCTGGCTAAGCGCCATGGTGACGTTACAGCAATCCCTGGGCTGAATGGGAAAGAGAGCTGTGATCAATCAGCAGTGTCGCCATGAGCAATGGGGAGAGACAGGCACTGGAGATCTTCCCTGACCTGTCCTAATCCAAAAAGAAGATCATACGGGAGACATCTCAGACACTGATACAGAATGGTTACTATCCTTTGTTTTGGGTGGTATTGCTGGATAACTAATCATTCTAAATCACAGTCGCTCAAAACAATCACCATTAACTCATGATAGTGTAATTTGGACAGGAATTTTTGAAAAACAGCTCATCTCTTTCCAAGTAGTGTTAAGGCAGGGATTGTGATCAACCCTGAAGGATCCAAGATGACTTCACACCCATGTCTGTCGCCTGGGTTGGGGGGAGGCTGGAATGGCAGGTGAGAGGGTTGGGAATATGCAGCAAGTGAGTCAGACTTCCTTACTCGATGGCCCAAGACTCTGAGAGAAAGTGGAAGCTGTTAGATCACTTATGTGTCCCTTAGAATCAGAGTTCCCTTCTCCAAAGCAAGTCACAAGGCCAGCCAGGCTCGAGAGGAGGAGAAATAGATTCCACTTCTGGATGGAAGGCCCAACACACCTGTGTGTATCAGCTTTCCACTGTTGTGAGAAAATACCTGAAAAAATCAACTTAAAGAAGAAGAGCTTTGCTTTGGCTCATAGTTTCAGAGGTTTCGGTCTATGGCCGCTTGGCTCCACTGTTTCTGGGCCTGTGGTGAGGTAGAATATCAGGGCAGAAGGACATGGTGGAAGAAAGCTCATCATCTCCTGCTGGCTGGGAAGCAGAGAGAAAGAGGAAGGGGCTGGGGACAAAGATAGAGCCCCCAGGGAATACCCGCAAAGACCCACTTCCTCCATCAGGTACATGGGGAATCCATTGATGAGGTTAGGGCCTTCGTGAGCCAATGGCCGTCCAAGGTCCTACCTCTGAGCACTGCCTGAGGACAAAGCCTCAACACATGAATTTGGGGGGGACATTTCAGATCAAATCATAACAGTACACATCCAGGGATGGGGGAAATTATTTGTAGCCATCTTGGCAGACAATTCCCCATATCCCTTACTCAGCCCATCTGATGATCCTATTGTGCATCTTTTCACCTGAAAATCATATTATAAAAATGTTGAAGTGGAAAAGTTGATATTCCTGGTTATCCATCCCTAATTTAAATGATTTAAGTTACTAATATAATCACACATACACATACAATTCACAAATACCTATATTTATATCATTGCCTTAGTTGATATCTAAATGTTGTCAATTAGTATCATTTATTAGACTATGGCTTGTACCAGTAACCATCAGTACGAGATGATATTTTCAAGTTTTTTAGCCCTATAATCTCTTGGAGGGATTGTATTTTGTTGTACATCAGAATATGATTGAAAACAGGAAATTAAGAATACAATAGGAAAATAGTTTACCTCATGGTACTTTTTACCCTGAACCAAAATTGGCAGATATAGTCTCTTGGGTATAAGTTCAGGATGTAATGCACAGGAATGAGGTCAAGGGCCAGGAGTCCAACTAGTGCCCTAAAACTTAATTCTTCCAGAAAAATCAACCTAACTTTGACCTTCCCCTCATGATGCCTATCCTTAGCTTGTCTGTTTCTTTCTTGGGGGCTCTACTTACTTTTCTAAATCATGTAGTTTGCCACACCATATAAACCCAAGGAGCATATGTCCCACATATGTTCCCCCCCACCAAAACTCATGGGAGATGAGGAAATTCTTTTTTAAAATTACTCTTCGGATAGAATCCAGACTGGACTCTGTTCTTGAAGCCATGTCTAGGACAGTGTGACCAGGACTCCAAGAGGAAATATTTATTATCAATTGAATAGCACTTGTTTTCATATAGAAGTTCTGCTGGTTAAAATCCCAGGTCAACTTTGCTATTTAAACAAAAACAAGACCTTAGTGTTTTCAAAACCACAAGACAATTCACATGAAGACCAGAGAGGTAGTGTGAATAAGCTGCTTGTCCTGTGAAGATTACAGGTGGGGAGGGGGAATGGTATGAAGGATGTCACAGAAGTGACTGTGTACATTATTCCAGTCATTTATTCAACAAGCATTTATGGAGCACTTAATATGCTTTTGACATGATGTTAAGCACTGAGAAAATGTGATTCCTTTACAGCTCTTCTAGTCTGAGTAAGGGAGACAGATATACAATCCATTATACTGCATACTATATATTGTTTCCCTGCATACTATATATTATAATACTATAATAATATTATAGTATTGTTTTAGTACTATATATCAAGTACTAACATATATTAATATTTGTAATATTAACATCCAAATATTTAGGAAGCCTTATGAATCAGACATTGCTCTAAATGCTTTAACTCATGCTAACTTACTTCTCAGAATAATCCTATGGTATCAATTATTTTATTATCTCCCTTTTATCACTGTGGATCCTGAGGCACGGAGAGGCCCTATGCTCTGTGCAAGACAAATACCCAGTAAGTGGCAGAGCTGGGATTTACCCCAAAGGGGCCGGCTCTAGTGATCACTGTCATTACCACCAAGCCGAGGAGACTGTGACTGAGTTGTCTGGGGGAGCTGGGAAGGGTCTTAATGAGGCAATGATGCTGTCATATTAAAGGACAGGAAGAGATCCCCAAGTGAGAGGAGACCTTTGCAAACTGGAGGACAATCTCATGGGCAAGGAGTGCTTGGGGACTGATGAGAAGGCGGGGGAGGCTGTCCTCTGGGGTATGACAGTGGGATGTGGGGGCACTGATGGTAAGCCCCTGTACTCTGACCATGCCTGGGTTCCCCAGTGGCTTCATTTAGGGACAGCCAGCTTCCCCACATCCCCTGTTCAGAGACCATGACGCTAAATCAGAATTCGATCCTCGCAAATGACAAGCTGGCATCTGGGAAAGAGATAGAAAATAATGGTCATGAAATCTACATGCATGGTTTTAGTTTTCATAGCCCAACAGCACACTTTCTCTTGGCTATACTTCATGTTTTACAGTTGAGAAAAGAGACAGGGGAAAAAAAAAGTGTCACCCAGTAAATAAGTACAGAGACAGTCCTCAGACCCAGGCTTTGGATTCTTTATCCAGTGTCCACTGAGACCAACACAGTCTGTCGCCATCACTGGACATGAAAATTCTCCAAGTGTCCACTCTGCTGGTTCTGGGTGCCGAGGGCCACTGTCTCATCAGAAGGAGAGTGAAGGACATATACAGCACTCAAACTCCAGAGGAGGCAAATGTGCCTGTGATGAAAATGACATTGGAGTGAGAGCCAGGGAACTTAAACTTAAGTCTCATCATTATCACCAAGTCACAATGTGACCTGCAGGCCTTGGTGTGCTCACCTGTAAAACAAAGGCAAATAATTTCCAAAGGGCTTGTCCAGCTTGATCTTTCTCCACCTCCGTCACTGTCTGCACATAGCTTAATTATTTTAGTCAACTGCTGGTTTTGGCCATCGGTAAGTGCCCAGTTCCATTCAAAACAGAGTTGAGTTGACAGACTGTGCCATTTCAGCTGGAAGCACAGCGTCTGGGCCTCAGCTCAGGCTGACTGTATTCCAACTGAGTTCCCTTCAGCTGAAGCTAACCTTGAAGTACCCAGCATTCCCATGGCCCCCTGCAGGATGTGCTTTGGAACCTGAAATGAGATACGTGTCTCCCTCTTAATATCCTCACACTGTCTGAATGCATTTTAAAAGTTCCCTGTGCTTGGCAACCTGTGGGCCTGTCTTTGTTATTGTTGGTTGGAGCCTTACATACTTGACTTAAAAATTAGCACCAAATGCAGGGTTATCTGATCAGGAAAGCATGGAATAGAAGGAATGGGTAAATTTCCTTTGCAAAACAGACATCCTTGGATGTGTTTTTTCAGGCTGGCATGAAATGAATGGCAGCCACTGGTTCTCACTAGGCAAAGTGAGTGGCAATGAGGTCACAGGGAGAGCAGTGGGCATCACAAAGATGACAACACAGACTGAGCCTACTGCCAGAGGAAAGGGGCGTAGGACAAAGGCCATGTTAACTGGATTCCCTAACCCACTCCTGTGCCTCTACATTCCTTATTTCATTCAATCACTACAGCTCTGGGGAGGTGACCAGGGCATAGGTAATTATCTCCAGTGACAGGAAGCTGAAGTTAGTGACTGGCAAAGGTAAAACGGAAAGACAGGACTGGATCTCAGCTTTTCTGACCTCTAGCCCAGTGATCTCTCCTCTGCACAAACTGCCGCAAACACCTGGATTCACATGTGACCCTCAGTCTCTGCCCTCATTGTTGTGTCCTTGGGGAGCAGCATGCAAATTCAAGAAACACTCACTGAATTTCTTAAAGTCTAGCCTAATTAATGAAGGAGATTGGTCTTTATCAATTGACTCAGGTAGGGACAGAACAAAGTCCAAATCCCAACAGTGCCTAAAGCCTTTGCAATCTGTCCCCTCTTTTGTCTCCAACTCCACTTCCCTCTACATTGCTCCTTTCACTTTGGCCATTCTGCCTTCTTGCTTTTCCTTAAACATGCCAGAAATACCTCTAAGGGCCTTTGCACTGGCTGTACCTTCTCTCTGGAACACCCTTCCCCAAATACTCCTAGGGCCAACTTGCTCTTCTCTCTCAAGTCTGCATTCAGATATTACCTCTCCACAAGGCCTGCCCCAAACATCCTATTTGAACATGGAACCCATCTTTCCACTCCGGTGTTTCCAAATACTCTTCTCCTGCTCTGTTCTTTCCTATGGCATGTTTTACCTTCTGCATATATTTATATTTTATTGTTATTTATTGTCTACACCTATTAGAATGTAAGCTCTATGAAAACAGGGATTTTTAATTAATTGATTTATCTCAAGGGTCTAGAACAGTGTCTGACACATAATAGACTCAATAAATAGGACTGAATGAACAAGTGAATGAATGGATGGAAAAAATAGATTTGCAAAGTCACAACATACTTGGATTTCATGGAGAAGTTTCCTATCCAAGGTGTCGAAGTGAAACTATGATATAATCAGCTCTGTACTTGGTT
Source organism: Urocitellus parryii (assembly GCF_045843805.1). Taxonomy (NCBI): domain Eukaryota; kingdom Metazoa; phylum Chordata; class Mammalia; order Rodentia; family Sciuridae; genus Urocitellus; species Urocitellus parryii. The sequence continues at coordinate 67,185,900 of NC_135542.1, forward strand.
CAACAGGTTTATTAGGGAGCAGGGATTCTGTTTCCTTTTTCCAGAGGAGAAGAAGAAAATGTTCTAGAGTACTCTCCCACCAGACATGGGCTCTTTGATGCTAGATGGAGTTCTTGCAAATAGGAATAAGGAGGAAGATGGAAAAAACAGGAAAACTCATCCCTCATGGTAAAGGTTGAGAGGGGCTCTCTCCTGCAGAACCAGGGATTGCTACGTATGGAAGTTCTAGATGTTGAGAAGGGGTCAGGATGTGGCACCAGAGCCACTGAAAGAACAGCATGGGAGCCAGGATGGAGACTCAGGAGCCATCTGACAGGCAGAAGAACCCCTAGAGGTGGGTTCTAGACCCAGACCATACAAAAATTGAGTAGGCAGCACAGGTGGAGGAGGGGCTTCCCAAATGTTGTGGAATCTCAGCAAGAATGCTGAGCCCAGCTACAGGCAAGCTAGAGAGCAGGCTTCCAGCACCCAGACATCTGTCTGGAGCAAGCTGTCTCTGCCATTGGGGACTGAGGTCCTAGGCTGGTCACCAGCAGGACTCAGCAGGAAGAGAAGCCAGAACTCAGAACCCAAGCAGCTGAGGAGGACTCAGCAACTAGCCCCAGGGCACCCTCAGCATCTCCCACCTCAGCCGAGGCCTAGGCTGGGAATTGGGTTCAGTTGAGCCAAAGGGGGAGGCAGCATGGAACAGCCCTGGCTGTGGAGAAAGGAAGGGATGCAGGGTAGGGTTGACCCAAAGGCTTCTTCCTAGAGAGGAATGGCTAGGTCCAGTTCTTCTTTATTTGGACAGATACTACCCACAGGCAAAGCCCCATATCACTGATTTAGAGCTGGGCAAGCCCTCAACTTGTCAAGGTTTCAATTCCCTGTCCAGGTTTCCCAGGAGTGAAGGAGAAAGCAGGAAGCCTGCAGGGCATGCTCGCCTCCTGTACACACTGAGGAGATGCAGGCTCAGCCCCGTAGCTCTAGGAGGTTCAGATCTTTGGCTTCCTCCTCCCTAATCCACCCTCAGCCCAAAGCCAGGCAGGCTGGAGACTGCAGCAGGCATTGGTCCTACAGCTGGGCTCCCTCCCTCCCCTGTGCCCAGCCAGAGCTGGTTTATTTGAAGGAAAATTTAAATATAAATATGCAACATCCCTTCCCCTCTCCTTCCACTCAGCAGGAGGGAGCGTGTGTCAGCTGCAGCAAGAGTGCCCTGTGTGCTGAGAGATCCTATCTACATGGAGGAGAGCAGAAATATTAGACACAGCTAAATAAGAAAACATAGATTATTGCTGGAGACCCCTAAGGCCTACTTTGTCTATGCAATAGTTTGTTTTACTTTTCACAGAATTTATTTTGGCTGCAGCCAGATTGATGGTGATTATATCTGAAATCCCTCCCACATATCTGTCACATAAACACTTCATTTAATTCAGGTTTGTAAAAATCTATGGGCCAACGGGGAGCCGGCCTGTGGATTAATTAGCAGACGCTAATGCTGGGCATCTTGTCACGGGGGTCCGACCTGGCCCCTTTCTCAGGAGTTTGATCCTCTGGGCTGGACAAGGAAAACCAAGGACGACCTAGAGGGGGAGAGCGCTGGTCACTGTCAAGCCCGGCTGGGGAAATGGATTCCAGGCTACGGAGTGGGCCAAAGTCACCCATCCGGGCCCAGCCAGAGTGGAGGATATTCAGAGGTGTTTTGAAGTTGATACAAAATAAACCTTCAGCTTCCTCAGAGTTTCTGTTGATAGCATCACTGGATCCGACACCTCCTGGGAAGGGGAAGGGCCTTGGGGGCCAGGGCTGGGGAGCAAGGCCCCTAATCAACCAGCTGAGTGGGGACACAGGGCCCCGGAGCCTTGGCAATGATGACTCTGATTCCTGAGACCCTCAGATCTCCTGCTTCCCAGAGGCTGCCCTGGCCTGCCAGCGCCAGGCAGGATTTCCTAGTGTCTGATGGGAGCGTGCCCCTAATAGGCTGCATATGCCCGCCAGCTGTTGCTCCCCTCCTGCCACCTCGGGCCAAGACAAGAAAAGCATTATTTCCTGCAGCTTTCTAATCTCTAGGCCTCCTGACTCCACAGGCTTGCCTTGGCCATTGCTAACCTGGGGCTTCTCTGGGGCTAGATCCTCTTTGCTCAGAAAGGGCTCTTCTCTTACCCCAACCCACTCCTCTTCCCCTTCAGCATGGCGTTCCTCAACCAAGGTGCTGTGGCTGAGAACATGTGGAACCGCAGTGGGGACTTTTGGTTCTTAGGGGCTTGCTTACATCCCTGCTGCTTTGGGAGAGACTGTTCCATCTGCACAAGTGCTCCCAAGCCTGGGAGAATTTGTTAGCCAGAGAATAAATGTTTTTGAGCCCCAAGATCTCCAGAGTTTACACGTACATGAACACAACATCCCAGCCGAAGAAGTATTTTTGAGCCCATTTCATAGATGAGGATGAAATAAGATGCAGAAAGTGACCCAGCCAAGAAGGGACTGAGAGCACCAGGCCCCCCTCTGTTGGAACCCACACTCCAATACCACCCTGTGCTTTCCAAGGAGGGGCACTGGCACTGGAAGCCAGAATGCTCTACTCTTGTCTGCTCTGCCAGTAAGAAGGAGGACCCGCATCAAGCCCCAACCCTCCCCAAGCCTGTTTCCTTATGTATAAAAGAGGAGTGGGCAGCACCCCCCAGGCCCTGTCTCCCAGGGCCGCCTGCCTTGATTTCACCTCCACATAACCACAAGAACTGGGCCATCCCCAGCCGCTCAACCTGCAGAGGGACGGGAGGCCAAAATCCAGCTCCAGCCATATCCAGTTACTAACCAAACACTCGTCTTTCTTTCCGACTGAAACTGAACGTGCCTGTCTGTCGCTTGGGGTTCTTGACCAAGAAAGCTAATTTTTAACCCTTTCACAGCAGCTATTTTTTTTCCACAGCACATAAAACATGAGGCATGGATCTGTCAGACATGACTGCATGCAGAACTCAGCTGTGGATGCCCTTTAAAGGAGAGAGAGCTGGAGGAGCCCATGGATACACCATTTGGGGCTTAGCCCGTCCTAATTTCTCACTCCTGTGCCTTTTTATAAATCTCACTTTGGAAGTGCGATTATTTTGCCCTCCTTTTAAAACAAGGTTTGTGATTGTTTAGAGCACAGGAAAGGAGAGGCTGGTTTGGAGTGGGGAGGAAGGGTAAGACAGGAGCCCGGATCAGGGGTGGCACTTTGGTACAGAGATGTGGGTTGCCCAAGGTGGAGCTGGGGAGGGCCGTGGTTCCTGGAAGTCCCCACCTGATCAAGATGTCCCACATCTGTGGGGCGCTCCCATGGAAACACTTCTCAGGGCCTCTTGCCCACCAACTCCTTATGCCTAGGGACAGGACTGGATACAAGTTTTGTCTCTCTGCAGTGATTTCTAACGGCTTCTGGATTTGTAAAGCTCCAGTCCCAGCACCCAAACCAAACAAACAAAACAAAGCAACCTCAGGGAACATGGTTGTGGAAAGAGTGAGAATCAAAATTCCAAAATTCTTGGGTTCACCCCGGGATTAAGGATGTGATAGTGGAAGCCAGGAAACCACGAGTCTGAGCGCCGGCCTCCACGGCCCAGAGGCCTAATTGTCAGGTTGGGTTTCCAGATTCGAGCTTTCTGTCTCTGGCACGGACTTTTTCTATAACAAACCCACGTTGGGGTCATCCATCAATACCTAAATGCACACCTGGGAGGTGGGGGACAAGCCCCCATTTTTCTGGCTTTATAAATACGGAACTCACATTTCTCCAATTGACATTTGCAGTGGAATGATCGATTGGAGCGCCTTCCATCCTGGAGCAATTTCAAATAAACCAGAGTTGGCTGGTGCAGGCTCCTGTTCTCCATGCCCTACAGAGGGAATAAGCTTTCCCTTCCAGCCTCTTCTGGGTGAGCAAAAGCAAAGCCCCTCACACCTCACACCGAGAGGTGCTCTAGCATCAAGCTCTCCACCCAGTGAGGTAAGAAAAGGTGAGTGCAGAATTCTAGTTCTACTTACTATGTGCTAAAGCGGGGAACCCACAGTCCAAACACAGAGCACTGGGATCAAAAAATGGAAGTGGGTGGGACGCATTGCTGGGGGAATCCCTGGTGTCACTAGCAACAGCATCAGGGGCAAGCTCTGTATGCTGACCAGGGAGGTGGCTACACAAATGGAAAGATGTGAGAGAACAACTAGCATTGCTGCCTACCCAAAATATTGACTGCCCCTGATCATAATGGAATAATTATATGGAATAATGCCATGGGCGAGGAATTTCCGCGGATTAATTCTGCCTAACTTAAGTTTCTCTTTCTAAAGCAAATGTGGTTCCCTAACACCTCAGTGAATAAGTCCATCAAGTCCCTTTGCAAACAGAACTAAAAATGAACCCTAGCTTTCCATTTTTCCTTCTTCCTTTGTCCATTGAACAAAGCTTGGGTTTCCATGCCATGCTGGGCACTGAGCTAGACACACCAGGGACACAACACGGAGCCAAAGCAGACTTGGCCTTGTCTCCATGAGCCTACTGTCGACTCAGGAAGACAGACACACAATCGCCCAAAGAACAGGAAGCCACGACTGTGGCAGGACCCAGAGGACCTCTGAGAGTCATAGGAAGGAGGAAGGCTGCCTGCCCAGCCCTGTCCCAGGAGGTGAGGCTCCTGCTCATCCTGTCCCAGAATGAGCAGGGAAGGGAAGGTTGTCCTGAAGGAAAGCAGCACAGGCAGAAGCCAGAGGGGCAAGGACCCCCAAATTAGAGATGTGGCTAGGGCAGGGTGTGGGGCAGTATTGATGAGCTGGTGGAAACCAATACCAAAAACAGAGAGAAAGAAGGCAAGGCTGGTCCATGTCCAGACCCTCTGATGGATGCAAAATTCCCTCCTGGCTGCACTGTCTCCACAATTAAGGGGCAGCCGTGATGGCAACCTGTGTTCCTGCAGAGGGTCTGAACAATAACTCAGCAAAGTGAGACCCAGTGTCAGGGACAATGAAGCTGAGCTTTTGGAGCAGGTAAAGGTCAAGTGGGGCTGGAGCATCACAAGTTCCCACAGGTGGATGGCTCTGTCCTGCTGAAGCCACTGGCCTGACTGTGTGCTGGCCAGGGGTTGGCATCCTCACCTGCCGAAGGCTGCTGGCTCGGAGCCTCAGTTCACCTCATTTATGACTCAGAGACTGACAGTGAGAAGCACATACCTGGAATTACTGTGCTGATGGCAGGCCTGACACCCCCACTTCTGCTCACTCCCTCACCCACCACTTCCAGCGAGCTAGAAGCAGCACACTTCCAATCTGACAGGCTGTCGCGCCCTCCCACTTAATTATATTGTCACACAAGCTTTCAGGGATTCCGAGAACACAGCCTTCTTCAGGGAAATTTAATTCTCCTCCCAGACCATTCACTGGCTCCACTTGCCCTCCCCTTCACACCCTGGTCTCTCCCTCTAAAAGCTCAAGAGAAAGTTCAGCAAGTGCCAGGTGCCTGCTTGGTGTTGAAAGAGGATAACAGGAGGAGAAGGAGGAGGAGACTCTCCCAGTCGTCCTCCCTCACCCTTTCTCTGCCTGTCACCAGGGGCTCAAGTTTCCATTTCCTGGGGCTGTGTAAATGGTGTAGGTGAAGAAGCCACCATTGCTGAAGTTCTGGAGAGAAGCTGAGAGGCCGTGGAAGTTCAGCAGGAGAAGGGCACCCTGGCCAGGTGAGGCTCTGGTCCCTCCTACCCGTGGACTCCAGCACTCCTACAAGTTAATGGTCATGACCCCAAACCCCTTCCTCTGTGTGGCTCCCTGTTTGAAGGTCCTCTCACATACACATATTAAAGGAGCTACCCAAAGAGTCTACAGGCCCTCTCCAAACTCTCCGTGCAGTTGGCTCATCAAGCAGTAGTTTTAGCTCTCCTGCCTTTTCTTCAACCCCAGACTGATGAAAAAATGACGCCATGCACCTGACCTCTACTTCATGACCTGCAGCCCTCCTCCACATCCAGAGGAGCTGCCTTCTTTAAAGTGATCACTAAGGTCCAGCTTCTAATCCGGGCTCTCCAGAGGCCTCACTGCTTCTGCCTCATTTGTTCCTATCACCAGCATCCATTCGCCTTCTCCTCCCAGTCCACCTTCATCTCTTCCCAGTTCTGATCCTCCTCTACCCTGACCATCTCCTCCTCTTCCCAGTTTCTGCCCACCTCTTCCTCTCCTCCTCCTCCCTTTCCCACTCCACCCCCACTCCTCCCAGCCCACCCTCCATTCTGCCCCATCTTCCTGAGCCACCTCTACTCCACAGCTGTTTCCGGCTCCAATCTGAACTGAGCTTTGATTTGGGAAACATTGCTGAATAGCAGCAATGGCCCCTTAAACAAATGTCATTCCCGCCGACAATAAACACTAACACACATATGTAGAGATAAACATATGTATGTTCGGTCTCTAAATCATTTTAAATAAATATTTCCACAACACAGCTCAGCTATGTAGACTTTACAAAAAAAAAAAATCAATATTGCCTTGGGCTGGCAAATAAGGAAGGAAATCACTGGGAAATGCATTATTCATGAGCTCCCAAGCACTGATGACTGGCAGTGATAAGCGTCCCAGCGTGAGCGAGGCAGGCTGATAGCTCCCTATCAAGTCAATCTAGCCAGCTGGCTTCCTGTTTTTGGGAGCAGGAGATCGGCTCTCATCACTCTTCTCCTCTTCTTCATTTAGTAGAGTGGGGCCCCTGCACCTGTGGGAACTGAACTTGTCTTTCGCTGGGGTCATGACATGTGGGGAACAGGATGGAGCAGGGGAAGGAGAGAACAGAACTCCCTCAGGGGACACCCTGATAAGAACTAATTGGAGTTCTGTCCTCTGCAAATCTTCGACTCACAGTGTTCTAACTCACGCCTTCTCATGAGCGAGGAAGAATAGTCTTTAGACTGGAAGAATTCTAACTGGCAAAGAAAAATAATTGTTGGATGTGTATCAATATGGAGCCTTTTCCTAAAGGGAGTTTGGGAAAGGCTTTCAGAAGTCTGAGGCCCTGGGTACCCAACTAGGTTAGCTTGGGAAAGAGGTTGAGGAGGGAGAAGGAAGGGCTTCTGTTCTTGGGGTTACTCAAGATGCTCCACTGCCCTCAGGTAGAGTGCCCTACTCCACCTGGGCTCCAGAGCACCCCTCCCTCCACTCTGTTTAAATAAAAGTCAGAAGCCCAAAATACAAGAAAAGAGACCCATATTACTTCTGAAGAGCTACATGACCCAGATTGAGTGTGTGTGTGCATGTGAGTGTGTGTGTGTGTGTGTGTGTGAGAGAGAGAGAGAGAGAGAGAGAGAGAGAGAGAGAGAGAGAGAGAAACTGAGAAGAATGAAAAAATGTGGTGTTCAAATTAGAATTCCAGATCCTGAACAATATAGCCTCATGCATAACTTATTTGCACCTGAGAAATGCATTATGCAAATGAACACAAAGTTCCAAAGATACTAGTTCACAGGCCACCATGCATGCAGAGCCTGTAAGTCCTATTACTGTGCCCATATAAGAAGCATAAGATCATTGGCAGGCACCACGGAGTCCTTTTTAGCCCTGCTAAAAGAGCTACAGTCACATCTGTTGAGCCTCCAGAGGTAAGAATCAGTTGTCTGATGTAGTTTGTTCCAGGCCTGAACTCCTAGCAGGCAGGGTCCGCAGTAGAGATCAATGGGTGCCATTTCAAAGGGCTGGGGGAGGGGTGGCAGAACAAGGTCCAAAGAGTCCTCCAGCCTTGTAGGTGGGATGCACAGGGAAACCAGGTGTTGGCACCTTTCAGCCAACACCTTCTCTGGCTGGACAGAGAAGAATCCTTGCTTATCATTCTCCTGGGTGATTGTTTTCAAGTACATGTTCCTAACGTGTGACAATTGTTTTCTTAGTTGAGCTACCTTTCCTCCTTCTATGATGGTAGTTTCCTGAAGGAAAGAACTGCAAGAATCTCAAGCACAGAACTAGCATAATACCCAGTGCACAGTGACAATAATATCTGGGAACAAATAACTTTCTTAAAGCTCATGAATCCCCGAGGCGCTTACCACTGGGCCATATCCCCAGCCCTTTTTATTTTTTGTATTGAGACAGGATCTCACTAAGTTGCTTAGGGCCTCACTAAGTTGCTGAAGCTGGCCTTGAACTTGCAATAGGCACTGAACTCTTGAGATGTCACTGTCCTTCACTCTCTTGCCCACATGATGTGTCTAAGAGGCAGAGCCTGGCAGTGAGCAGTGCCAATGGCACAGACACATAACCAGCTGATCGCCCAGGTTGTCCCTGCAAACAATTCTGCTGTCTGTGTTCTTTCTGGGACACAAATGGGATCCATTTCATGCAGAAATGGAAAACAGTAATGACAAAAGCCCTCTCCTTCCCTTAATAGTCCCAGGGCACAACTTGTGTTACAAAATAGCATAGAATAATAGAACATGGCACTAAAAGTCATCCTAAAAATCATCTGGGTCCAGTGTTTCCAAAACTGGGATTTCCTACCACATTTTTCCTAATAGATGTTAATGGCTGGGTTATCCCATTGTCAAATTAGTTTGAGAAATCTGTAATACATCCTCTATGTATTTGATGCATGTCGAAGGCATTGAGAATAAGCCTAAATTTTGATTTACTCATCATATAACAATTGATTTCAGAATGGAATAACTTCCCTTAGTATAGCCAACAATAAGGGGATGATATTATTTTGGTTAAATGCATGTCTGCCTTCCTCCTTCCTATCTATAGCACCCCTGCCAGACTTTTTGGTCCCAAATTTCACCCAGCCCTTTAAAAGGTGGGGTGAAGGCCCTCAGAACAACTGCTTGAATAAAGCAGCTTGTTGCACATGGATGATCCTTTTAATGTCCTCAGTTCTTCGCTCCTCCCTGTATCCACACCCTTTGCCACATAATTTGCGGCTTCTTTCCCCACTCCTTGACTTTGAGTTTAGCCATGTGACTTTGGGTATAGCCAACTGAAATGACATGATCATCTGTTGGGTCCCAGGCTGTGCCTCAGGGGACCGGTGTGATTCCTCCTGCTCTCTTTCACCTGCACCACTGCCATGAGAATATCCTGCTGAAGGATGAAAGGAAGGTGGAGCAAAACTGAGTCACTCCCATCACCCAGATGAGGCAGCCTAGATCAGCCAATGGCCAGTCCACCACTGGCCATGTGGTTGAGCCCAGCCAAGAACAGCAGAAGTGACTGACAACACTTAACTGACCCTAGAGGCTGAAAAATAAGCATCTATTATTACCTGGCCCTGAGGATCTGCATGAGCTTGTCCTACATCTCGCAGTGTCATGGAGGCAATAGATAACTGGGACTGAGTAGTGGAAGAAAGAGGGCTTTGGAGTCAGTGTTACTTGTATTCAAATCTAGGTTCTAATGTCTGCCAGCTGTGTGCACCCGAACGAGTTCTGCAACTTCTCCTAGATTTAGCTTCCTTGTTTAATGAGCAAGGTTAACCTCAGAGCATGATTATCAGGATTAGCAGAGTTATGGTGTGAAAGCTCCTAAACTGTGTCTGGCACATGGTAGGTGATCAGTGAACGTGACTTCCCTTGTCTGAGATCTTTTAAAGAAATGCATAGATCTTTCAACTCAGGCCAAGTACTTTGGCACCTTTGTTCATAGAATTGAAGAGTCTTGAATCAGAGCACGGGGCCATCCTGATGTTCATCCTGTTCGGCAGCCTGTTTGCCTCACTCCGTGGAAGAGCACAAACTCTTTCCAATGTTTCAGTTTCTACACTGATAATCATCTACAATGTTTCCAAGGGCCATAGAGCATCCCATTAATGAACACAACACCATTTATTTTACCATTTGAGATGTTTACATCATCTCCCCCTACCAAATAAAGAATAAATATATATATATTAATTACTAGGATTAAACAAGGTAACTGGGTGTGGTGGCTCACGCCCATAATCCCAAACACTTGGGAAGCTGCCAGGGAGAATCACAAGTTTGAAGCCAGCTACATAGGGAGACCCTATCTCAAAATAAATAAAAGTAAAAAGGACTGGGGATGTCAGTGGTAAAACGCTCCTGGGTTCCATCTCCAGTGTGTCAAAAAATAAAGTGATGTAATTGTGAAATGCTAATGAACAGAAGAATAGCAAAGAGAAGGCAAAGCCTTTAATACTGACACTTGACAATAATGGTCCTCCATCATTAATGAAATCCCACATCCCTGCAACAATTCTGTTGAAGAAGAGGTACAAATAATACCTTTATTAAAACTATCTATCCTGAATAATTAAATAAGAGCTTGATGTCTAAAGGCAAAAACCCTGGTTGTCTGAGAAATTTTGCTTCTGAGATGCAGCAAAGCCAGATAACTCAAATTAGCCAGCACAGTCTTAAAAGAGAAGACAAAACTGTAGCCCAATCTCTCCAGATTGCAAGGGTTCAGGCTGTGAGACTGGTTGTCACCATGACCCAACCCTCTAAACCTGTTTCTGCCCTTGGTCTTCTCAGAATGTAAGACAAACAAGAGCAGCTGCCTGGCTTGAGACAAAGATGCCTGCCTTTCCCCAGTCCCCTCTGTGAGCGCATGGTCCCCTCAGCATGCCATTTCCCCATTTCTGAGCCTTCCAGTAGAAACAGCGGGTAAGGCTAAAACAGATGCTGCCAACTGGTCAGCAGGGCAGCGGCCCGCCGTCAGCAGATCCCTTGCTCCGGGAGGAAGTCATACAGGTCTGCAGCGGAAGTCCATTTCCACTTATTACAACTAGACAAATGGCTTTTAAATTACATCCTAAAAGGCAAACAGGCCATTTGTCTTTGTAAGTAATGGCACAGAAATACAGTATTACTGCCATCCTCACCCTGCAAAGGGGGAGTGAGGGAGGGTGGCTAAGAAAGAGGCCCAGGAGGCAGAAACACCCAGGGTGGGCAGGATTTGATTCAGAAAAGTTGGCGGCTTTTCTGGAACCAGGTGGGAGCACACACACTGGCTGGACCTCTGAGAAGGCAGAACTGAGGCTGCTGTTTCTGAAAGCTACATAGATCAGAAAGGAACCTGGTGCAGAACTACCAGGACGAGACAAGGAGGCTGGGGAGCACTGGAGTGTGGTGAGTGAAGAGAAACCTGGACAGGGGCCACGACCAGGCCTCAACCACCAGGCTACAGAATTCAGACTTAAACCTCGAAGATGCCATCTTGCAAACTGTGGACTTTGCAAGGAAGTAGCCAGATGTCTGGCCAGCTCAGAGAGCAACTCAGACTCCGAGCTCAGCCTCTGGGGTTCCAGGAGATCTTAAAAGCCAGGAACTGCTACCTCTGCCTGGCCAGGCGTGAGTGCTGTGACATGTTATGAATAGAGAGACATTAAAGAAAGAATGCCAGCATTCCTCCTCTGTGCTCTAAAGCCTTTGTTTGTCTTATTAGTCGAGGCCTGTCAGTTCCCCCCGTGAGCTGACAGGTCTGGAGGGTGAAGGAAGCTGTCACCGCAAGGTTTCCACGCTGACAGTCTGTCTCGACTCCGTTTCAGCACACAGCCAGCCTTGAGGCACCAAGTCACGCTCCATCTTTCAGATCTGTGGCTTCCCTGGGGGCATGGCAGGACCAGAGCCCCCAGTCTGGAGCCCAGAAAGTCACACGGAGGGGCCTCTGGGTCTGCTGAGAACAAAAACCTGCCAGCTCTTGGGGATGAAGTTATCATCGGCTCATTTCGCTGGCCTTTCCTCTCTCCCAAGGAGGAAGTGTTGTTCTGTGTAACCTTCTCCCTGCCAACTCCTTTTGTGAGAATCTGAAGTCCTATCCTTCGTGGGAGCAGTCAACAGTGCGGCTGTTTAAGACTGTCCATTACTAACTTCATGTCCCTCGAACTGGACTTTCACCCTCACAGCTGTGTGCACTTTACGATTTGTAAACATCATGCGTGTCCAGGAGAGTTGGTCTTATAAGTATAGAGGATTCCTATATTAGATACATTAAAAAATAAGAGTGCAAAATTTTCATGCATTTTTTTAAGGTAACACAGAAATCCAAAGGTATTCAATTATTATGGAAGGAGCTAAGTCCCCAGGTTCCTAGGGTTGGCGTTTCTACTCCTCTCTACTGTTAGGGATGCTCTGGTGAAAGCTGAAGAACCACCTTACTAAAAGACAAAGTTACACGAATAGTATGTGTCTCAAGTTCTTCATTTATAGCAATAAATAAAATTGCACTTATATGACCAGTTCTATCCTAAGCTCTTTGTATGGATTATCCTCTTTAAATATGGTCACTACACAATGAAACAAGGACTATTATAATGGCTCAGAAAATCTAAGTTGCCCAAAGGTCATACAGCTTCAAAATGGTGGCACCAAGACCTAAACCCAGTAATATGATGACAGATCCTGCCTTCTTACATCTTTATTTATTTAATTGGTATTGGGGACTGGATCCAGGGGCACTGAGCTACACCCCCAGTTATCTTTTGTTTGTTTTTGAGATAGAGTCTCACAAAGTTGCTGAAGTTCTGGCTAAATTGCTGAGGCTGTCCTCGAACTTGCAATTCTCCTGCCTCAGCCTCCTGAGTTGCTGGGATTACAGGTATGTGCCTCCACACCCAGTTTATTTTTATTTATTTATTTATTTTTTATTGTTGGTTGTTCAAAACATTACATAGTTCTTGATATATCATATTTCACATTTTGATTCAAGTGGGTTATGAACTCCCATTTTACCCCATATACAGCTTGCAGAATCCCATCAGTTACACTTCCATTGATTTAATTATTGATATACTCATGTCTGTTGTATTCTGCTGCCTTTCCTATCCTCTACTATCCCCCCTCCCCTCCCCTCCCCTCCCCTCGTCTCTCTCTACCCCCACTACTGTAATTCATTCCTCCCCCTTGTATTATTTTTCCCTTTCCCCTCACTTCCTCTTGTATGTAATTTTGTATAACCCTGAGGGTCTCCTTCCATTTCCATGCAATTTCCCTTCTCTCTCCCTTTCCCTCCCACCTCTCATCCTTGTTTAATGTTGGTCTTCTTCTCGTGCTCTTCTTCCCTAGTCTGTTCTTAGTTACTCTCCTTATATCAAAGAAGACATTTGGCATTTGTTTTTTAGGGCTTGGCTAGCTTCGCTTAGCATAATCTGTTCTAATGCCATCCATTTCCCACCAAATTCTATGATTTTGTCATTTTTTAATGCAGAGTAATACTCCATTGTGTATAAATGCCACATTTTTTTTATCCATTCGTCTATTGAAGGGCATCTAGGTTGGTTCCACAGTCTTGCTATTGTGAAATGTGCTGCTATGAACATCGATGTAGCAGTGAACCTGTAGCATGCTCTTTTTAGGTCTTTAGTGAATAGACCAAGAAGGGGAATAGCTGGGTCAAATGGTGGTTCCATTCCCAGCTTTCCAAGAAATCTCCATACTGTTTTCCAAATTGGCTGCACCAATTTGCAGTCCCACCAACAATGTACAAGTGTACCCTTTTCCCCACATCCTCGCCAGCACTTATTGTTGTTTGACTTCATAATGGCTGCCAATCTTACTGGAGTGAGATGGTATCTTAGGGTCCACACCCAGTTTATATACTGCTTTTTTAGTTGTTCATCTACACTGACCAAAATGAAGGAGCTGGATCAAGTGAATTCATAGTTTTTTGTTTGTTTGTTTGTTTGTTATATGTCCCCAGAACCAAAACACAAGGAAAGGGATTAAATAAAGAGAAATTCTTTCTTTAAAAGATAATTCCATGATAGGTCATCCTTATGTAACTCTAGTGTTTTTGTAGGCAAGAATTTTGAGCTGGGTTTCATATTAGCATCAAATTAGGTAAAATGGAACCTGAGAAGGATTTCTGGAGGAAGCCCTTGGAATGGGCTCAGAGAACATATATTTCGTGGGTTTTCCAAATCCTCCATGGTGCTGTGGTAGGACCAACTTCTGCAGAATGAGAGTGGCTTCCTAGTGGCTACAGGCACTCAGGAAGCAAGTGGAGGACCTGACAATCAAGTGACAAACACGATTTGAAAAGAGGTAGCACAGCTGAAGAGTGGACCCCAGAGGAATGCCTGCCTTCCTGTGGGTTCTTGAGGGGGCTCCTGGCACAGTGGCTCTGAAGGACAGGGACATCTGGTACCTAAACCTTCGTCTCTTTCCACTTCCAAAGGCTACTTCTCTGTCCAGGATGCTGGCTCCAAGGCCTGCCCCCGGGGCCTGTCCTCATACAAGGCACAGTAAAGGCAGGTTTGATTCACGGAATCAGTGGAGGGAGCAGACATCTGCCCAAGAGATCCCAGGGAACAGAAGACAAGGCAAGGGGTCTTAAAACAAGATTGCATGGCCTTGGTGAGACCATGTACAAAGGAGGAGGGACTTCGCCAATTTCCTGTGGTTGGCAGCAGGAAACACAGGCTGAATATCTGAGAATGCAGAACTTTTTATCAGCCTTGACTTGAAGCCTTTCCTTACTCACCTGTTCTGAATGTCCATCCCCACCAGCAATTACTGGGCTACATCTGCCTCTTCTCAGAAGCAACCCAGGCTTCCCCCCCAAGAACCATGGCTCAAGGTCATGTCTCCGAAGGACACAGCACCGCTTGGCCATGGATATGATGCAAAGAAGACCTTCAAAATACGTAACTGTTGTTGTGACTTGAGTACCAACCCATCAGAGCAGCCACACCTCACCTGCCTCCAGTTGCCATTCAGTTAATCCCATCAGGGATTAATTACCTGATTAGATTGGGCTATAACCCAATCATTTCTCCTCCAAACTTTCTTGCATTGTCTTACTCGTGAGCTTTTGGGGGACACCACATCTAAACCATAACACCCCGCTTGTAAGTGGCCTCTCTTTCCCCTTCACTGATTACATCTCCCAACCTCCTCAGCTCTGCCCTCAACTTCCCGACTCCAATAATGCTTCCCTCTACTCCATCCAGAGTTGTCTGCATCTCTTCCAGGATACCTTCTTCAGGATTTGGAATTTGATGTTATAAAGCTCAGCTCTCCACTGGATGTTGCCCCACAGTGTCTTTCTGACAGCACCATCCATGGTTCTACCACCCATGTCCCCGAGGCTGTGCTTCTTGAAGGCAGGGAACAACCTTTATGTTCTTGTAACCCATGGTGCCGAGGGTAGGACTGAATATTCTGTGGATGTTCAACCAAGTTGATGTGTATGTGGACATGAGTCCTGCCCTGATGCTGGCTGTCACCTTCATCTTGGGGCCCCAGTTTCCTCATCTGTAAAATGAGAGGTTGGAGTCTGGTTCTCAACCCTGGCATCACACAGAATCACTAAGAAACTTAGAAATAGTTTCAATTGGCAGGGCCTCCCCTGGGGATTCTGCTTTAACAGCATTGGGTAGGACCCAACGTCAGATTTGCCCCCCTCCCTTTTATTTTAACATTCCTGGGGACTCCAATGTGCAAGCAAGACTTTAACCACTAGATTAGATCATTGAAACAGTCCCGTGCAACTCTGTGATTCCCTGAATAGAACTGAATTGGATGGTGTTCCAAGTGAGGTCATCCCTGAGAGAAGGTCTGGCTTAAAACTCTTCTGATACCCAGGCAGGAGAATAGCTATAGCAATAGCCACTGTCAGAGCTCAGTCCTGGTCCTCACTGATGCCTGTGACAGGTCTTCCCCAGAGCCCTGTTCTTAAGTGATGTGTATGTCCAAAGGACTCCGATGCTAAATGAAAGGGTTAAGGCCTCCCCCAAATCCAACCCCCCTACACATAATACGTGCTTTTTAAAGTGTCAAGAAAAGTTCAGGATTGCTGTTGGCAGGTCGTGCCAAAATTCTTGCCTGAACATATTGGATTATAAAATATGTGGATATGACAAGCCTATCTGACAGATCGAATGCCTCCTGCTAAGATGATGTTTCAAAGAAAGACATGTTTCTTCACTGTTGTGGTTTAGGGTTTTGGGTTGTTTTGTGTGTTTCCTGAGTGTTTTCATTCTTCCCTCCTTCTCAAAATATGGTGCTGACTTTGAGCTGTGACATCAATTAAAAACTGAGCTAATAAAATTGCTAAATCCATGAGAGCACATAAAAGGCCACTTAGGAAAGTTGGTTCCGGCTCCTATTCAGAGCCAAATCTTGGACATCAAACCACGCTCCATTACAGACCTTCACGATTCCTTGGGTATAAAGGTCTTTTTGTAACTCTCCCTCATTGTGGGGCTGCATAAATGGGGCATATTCATATTCTCTCTCTCCCTTGTCTCCTCTCTTTCTCACCCCTGCCCCCACATGTTGAAACAAGCACAGTAATTGCATTACCAGATTTCCAGGATTAACTTTTGGTTCAAGGAAAAGAGCCGAGTTTGAGCGTGTATCTGTAATTAGAGGTGGGAGGATAATTAGCTGTGTGCAGCTAGCTGGTGGCTACAAGGGGCCGAGAAGACAAGTCTATTTGTTCTGTTTCATCAAACAATTTAATCAAACAGTAAGTGCTCTGCTCACAGGCCCCACAAAACAAATATTTGCTGATTGATTGATTCATCAAGCCACTGGTCAATTCAGTTAAACCAGGTCTTTGCCAAAGAAAGAAAAATAATTGACCTAAGTCCTTTGCTTTCAAATGGCTGCTTTTCTGCCTCTCAGAAGCCACTGCAGAGGGCATGGAAGAAAGGCGCTGAAACCTACTCTTTTCTCACCTCTTAATGTCTTTCCAAAATAAATAGAATTTTAAAACAAATAGGTTACAAAATGAAGTTCAAGAGAAAAATACCCAAGAGACATTCATCACTCATCCAGGCAAAGGCCCAGATCGTGAGCAGCCCGTCTCCTCAGGGTGGAGGTGTCTCCCCCCACCAAGAGGCTGTGGAACCAGTGTCCCCCTGCAGTGGGGCAGCCCTGACCCCACAGGCATCTTCTCCACCACCACCAGCTCTCCAGGTGCAGAACAGAGATGCCGTCCCATAGCCAGGTGTACCAGCTCTCCAGGTGCAGAACAGAGATGCCGTCCCATAGCCAGGTGTGGACATGATTCCAACATCTAGACACAAAGGGAATACAGGGACCAGATGCGGATGCCTGCCCTCCTCCTAAAGACCTCTGGTCTGTCACTCGGTAGCAGACTGTAAATGACTGGCTGGAAGCCCCACTCTGCTCTTGTAGAAATTCCCAGTGGAGAGCCAAGTGTCACACTTTATTTTTTATTCTGGAGCCACTGACCAAAGGATAATTGTCTCTGTTGGGCCCAGAAGAAAGAAGTTTACCCCACAGCAATGCAGGGCTCCAGCTGTGTACAGAAATGTCCGCCCCAAGGATCTGCCCAGGCTGGGGAATGGCAAGGAGGCAGCTTTCCATGAAAAGCAAT
This sequence comes from Urocitellus parryii, assembly GCF_045843805.1. Taxonomy (NCBI): domain Eukaryota; kingdom Metazoa; phylum Chordata; class Mammalia; order Rodentia; family Sciuridae; genus Urocitellus; species Urocitellus parryii. The sequence goes on from NC_135542.1 coordinate 67,203,180, forward strand.
TTAAAGTGACATGATGTTAAAGGCCAGGAGTCTAAAGAAGGCAAACAGTTCATCACCTGTGAGTGATCCCCTGAGCCTGGACACATTTTTTTTTTAAGTCTATCTCACAACTCACCCAATGTTTAGCTTGAAGTCCATTTGTTAATTAGGTAAACACGGACATGATATTGACAATATATCTCTAATCCCAGCAGGAAGGAAGTATCTGGTGTCAGGCAACTTTAGGCCCTCTCCAGGTCCCTCACCTGAGGGCTGGAGTGCACGTGGGGGTAGGAGGGAGGGGGGAATGACAGCTCAGACAACAGGTGGGGAGCAGTGGGGTCAGACCTCCTTAACCCTCCATATGCCAGGACACTCACACTGGGGTCTCATCTCACAAATGAGATCAACGTTTACATCAGCAGACTTTGAGTAAAGCCAGTTATCCTTACGGTCATGGGTGGGCCTCATCCAATCAGCAGAAGGTCTCAATAAAACAAAGATTTGCCTCTCCAGGGCAAGAAGGAATTCTCCAGGCAGACAGACGACCTTTGGACTCAGCCCAACTGAGTCTTCTGCCTGCTGGCCCACTCTGCAGATTTTGCTTTAGTCAATTCATTATTTTCATTATTACACACACACACACACACACACACACACACACACAGCCTGTTGGTTGTGTTTCTCTGAAAAGCTGGGCAATACACTGGCAGTGTAACCAACCCCATTTTATAGATGAGGAAATGGGTTCAAGTGAGAACAGGAGCCAAGACTGGGCCACTGTGGTACTGACTAATCACTCAGAGAGTGCGTTGGGACATGTTTACATATGAGGACGTCATCATTTAGAAACATAAAAGGCAGGGCTGGGAGCTCAGGGAGTGTGTCTTGATCACAGCACCCCTGGTCTTGAGGATTTCTGGGGCGTGGACGCCCCACCCCACCCCGACTCCCCATTGTCCCCCCCCCCCCCCCCCCCCCCGCTGATCCCATCACCTTTCTCAGTTTTCCTCAGTGCTGTCTTCCACACGAGGGAAAGTGCCTCATGGCAAACTTTCTGGCAGGAGAACTAAATGACAGTTTTAAACAGCACTTTCATTGCACAATGCTCAGACCTCAACAGATGAACAAATTAAATAATTAAGAAATTGTGTCTGTGGCACCCTACAAATGTGACCTGTGCTGCAAAGGCAAGGGGTCATCTTCACCGTGGTTCCAGGTCGTGAGACTCTGGGATGCTGAGAGAACACAAAATTTCTTGGGTGTAAGAAGTAGATCACAAAAGCTCCAAGTCCAAAATCAGGAGCACTCTGGCTACGATGTAGCTTAAGTGAAATGATCTGAGACTTAAGACCCTAAATGAAGTAAATAAATCCTCCAGGTTCAAGCACTTTATCCTCCAGCCCTCACATTAAATAGGTTCCTCTTCTTCATTAAGGAGAAACATTTTGGTTGCAGGAAAGAGAAACCACCTTAAGGCAACTTTAACTCACACACGTGCAGGTCTCTCAGCACCTGAGGGCACCAGCAGGTGAGCCTAACAAAGGGATTAGAATCAGAAAATGGAAGGCCATTGGGAAGGCACAGTCGTTCTTTCTTCCTCTCCCAATGACTTCATTCTTTTCTGTTTACTCAGTTCATGTAAGTTGGTCCTAAATTGATGTTGGTCCTTTTTTTAAAAGTCTAGCCAAGAATGAGATCTACGAGTCCTGATTCCAGACTTGAGAGTAAACAACTCTGATCGTGGAGCCCGATGCCCACCCCTCACCCAATCAGCTATGGCATGGGCTGGCATCGGCACCACCAACATGGCTGTCAGACTCCTACCCCTGTGGCCAAGGTTGTAGGATGGAAACAGGAATGTTACCCCCCAAGCTGTCAATGACACCAGTGTTTTTTCAAACCTGGCTTTGCATCAGAATTATCCAGAAATCTTGAAAAATATACATACTCCCTAAGCCTATGCTAACTCAGAGACCTTGGACTGGTGGCCTCCAACTCTGAGTAGCCTGTGTACCTTCTCTGAAATGTTCTAAGACTATGACAAGATAATTAGCACATGGCAACAGCCTTCTCTCCCTTTTCCCTACCTGCTTCTCCCCCTTCCCCAATCCCACCAAAGGATTCTGTGCAACTCTTTAAAGACCTCTTCCTGGAAAATGACATAAAAGATTATCAGGAGATGCAGATCAAGAGATGGTGATGATAATCCAAGGACCCTTGTGAGCCTCCCACTGTGTTTCAAGCTTTCCCACTTCAGTGCTTCCTGCTAGCTGGTCACTGGGTTTGATAGCCATGACCTCCTTCCATCCTGAGGACAAGCCCATAAGGCACATGCTTTTCATTCTCATGACAGATGGAGGAAGTGACACTCAGAGAGGTTAAATGATTTGCCCGATGTCACATAACAACCACTCACATGTCTCCCTCCTTCAGTCCTGTAAGGTCAGGGACACTAGGTAACTACTTTGCTCATTGCACTATCCCCAGCCACGAGCCTGATGCCTGACACAGGAGACTTGCTCAACAATGTTTGTGGTGTGTGGTGTGATTGTCAAGGAGAGGAACAGTGGCCACCTGGTCTTTAGGCTGGGCTATTCTGTGCCTTCTGACTACAGCTTCTGGACCAGGTGTCCCTCAGCACCTTTGCAAGCCCTGATGGTCTACAGATGGATTATCCTCTCAGCCCTTGGAGTAGCCAGAGCCCTTGGGCCAGTAGCCTCCTCCAGCTGTAAGCAGTCTTTGTCTGCTTCCCCTGGGATGCCAAATAATTACTATGTTTTACTCGGGTTATGATCTGGGAGAGTATGGGAAATACAGCACAGTCTCAATTAAAGAATAAAGATCTGTCTTGTAATCAAACACTGTACCCCTCACCAACCCTTTTTGGTTATCCAAACACTATCCTGTTGCAGGGCATGAAGCCTTCTGAAAAACTGAAGCAGCACAAAGACCCCCTTCTCCTCACTTCTTGCAGTCAGGACAGAAATATTGCAGACATGTCACTCAGACTAACAGGCATGAGTTTACTAGAAGGGACAGGAAAGGGAAAGGGGGACACTCTCAAGGGGGAGAGTGGATCCTCTCAGGAGAGGGATGGCCCACCTCTCCTTCTGCAGTTTTATTGGAAGGTCCAGGGGAGTTTCCAGAGAGTCCTGCCTAGGTCCTTCTCTTCACCTTTGACTAAGAGCAGGATGACATCAGACTTTCACAACCCCACTGGCATGGCAACTCTAGTCACTTTGGCCCATGTTGTCCTGAACCTGTTCTTACAGATTTTATGGTTAGGGAGAATTATCCTTATCTCCCTGAGTTCTGGGATCTGGTCTGTGTAAGGATCACAAAAATGCCCCCTGCAACGTAACTTATGTTCTTTTTTTCCGTATGTTGGGCCTGAATTTCTCCTACAGATATAGATAGTATGCTAAGGAATATAACGTATCCTGTTGACATAAACGAGGCAGGTAAATTGCTTTTTAAAAGAGAAAGCATGTGGGGGTCAGCACAGTGGGCCCATTTTATAGACTTATTCCCTTAAGCTCATGTTCCCACCACCCACTGTGCCCCTTATCACTGTGATATTTGGGAAGCTGTCCTAGATCCCCTCTCTTGGAGAATAACTGGATGACAGTCCTCACGAGACAGTGGTCCTCCCTTCCAGCCGAGCACCCCAAGGCTCCCTTCACCCTTGTCCAGATTTAAACTCAGTCCCTACTGGTGGGGGATGGGCAGGCAGTGCAGAGGTGCTGACCAAGGAGAAGGCCACGGCCAGCAGCATCTGGCATTCCGCACGTGAAACCCAAAGGCTCTAAGCCCGATGCCAGGACTGTGAAACGCCTTTCCTGCCAGGGATTATGTTCATTTGCACAGGATCTGAGACAGAAATTCCAAAGAGATGATACTGGAAGCCAAAGGCCTATATCATATTAATATTACAGACAGGAAGGCTCCCTCAGCAGCTGGGAGCAAACATATATTAAATAAAGAAAGGGACCTGGCCCCAGCCCAAGCCCCAGCAATTCAGCCAGGTCATTTCAGATTACAAATAGAAATAATTAAACCTTATTAGGTTTATTACAGACTTTGTCTCTGGTTAGCTATTAGGTTTCTGCACTTACATGCTAATTTCTGAGGCAAAGAATCAGAGATCTCCCAGATTAGCTATTTACCACAGCTCATGGGCTGTAAAAATCAAACTATTTACACCGCACCAAATCCTCCAGGCCCTTGTCCAGTGCAGCAGTGAGCAGAACCCGGTGTCACCTGAGGGCTAGGTTACCAGTGTCCACACAGAAACTGCAGTGCTCCATTCACAGGCCTTGGTCTGCAGGTGTGGCTCAGCTGGGCTACTCGGGAGAGGCATTTGACTACTTCTAATGTCAGTCTGCCCAAGCGCCCTCAGCTCTCTCTTCTCCAAACCCCAAATTCAGTTCTCATATTCCCATACCTATAACTTCTCACTGTTACGTAGTGCACACTGTTAAGTAGTGCAGACGTAGACAGAAATGTCTCATCTGTAAACTAAGAATAAGAATGCCCACTGCCTGGGTTCTGGACTCATTTGGGTTCATAGTCTTGCTGAAATCACTACTTGTATAACTAATTGCTTAACTTCTCATCTCAGTTTCTTTAATCATGAAGCAAGGATTGGATTCTGGAGAGATATAATGAGATGAATGTATTCCTTCTTTTGCAAACTTAATTCTTATTCTTGCCCATTTTTCTTTTGGGACTCTTATTTTTTGTTGATTTGTAAGAGCTCTTTATATGTTATAAACCTTAATCCTGCTGGGCACAGGGGTGCACACCTGTATTCCCAGTGGCTCAGGAGGCTGAGGTAGGAAGATCTTGAGTTCAAAGCCAGCCTCAGGCACTAAGTAACTATGTGAGACCCTGTCTCTAAATAAGATACAAAATAGGGCTTGGGGATGTGGCTCAGCCGTCAAGTGCCCCTGAGTTCAATCCCCAGTACCCCAAAAGTAAATAAAATAAACCTTAATCCTCACAAACACCACATTTTTCTTAGCTTGTCATTTGTTTACGATATACGAAGTGCCTAAAACTGTAACTAACACAATGGCCACAATTTTATTACTGAGAAATGGTTTCTAAGTGTGAAATTTCTGTTAAAAAAAGTTATCATTATTTTATCATTATGAACCAGGACGAGGCTAGACCCCCAAACAGGGAGCTCTACCTTTCTAGAGAACTAAAACTGGTCAAAGCTGGCCAGGGCTGGCACTAGTGACCAGGAGTCTTCAGGTGAGAAAGACAAATGCTGATAGGAACTAAGATCTTGAAAATGAAGGGTTCTGCTTGAATGAGCCTGAGACCACATCCTGTTCCCACCAACCTCTCCCCCCACCCCCATTCTTTCTTTCAGACACACACACACAAGCTTGAGGCTTGTGGTCAAAACCATCCTACGTCACATTGCTGGAGAAAACCGAGGGCAGTTTAATTGAAGAGTCGACACTGGCTGGAACAAAAACAGGTGGGGTGCATTTGTGTAAACGGGTCTTGGCTGATATTCTGGGGGGGCCGGGGTGACTATGAGAATAAAAGGAATGTGGTAACATGGCGCCTGCGTGGAGACGCTGCGGAATGGAACCCGTTTGCATCTACTCTCTCTTGTGATCCTCAGAGCCGCCCTCAGAGGTGTCCAGGATGGGTATTTCCAGGCCGTTTCAATGAAGCAGAAACTGGAGCTCAGAAGTTCCTTGCTATCTTTAAAAACACTTAGTAACAGTCAGAACCAGGATCGGGGTCTCTTGATTCCCACCAGAGATCTGCATTCTACACATACGTACTGAGACGTCACCTTGGCAGGCTCCCAGCTGAGGGTTTGTTCTACCTTTGGTTCCAGGTGCTCTCAGTGTTCCTCAGTCCTTCTGTGTCAGCCCAAAGCACTTGGATTCCCAGAGTCAGCCTCAGGTTGGAAGGACCCTCTGAAAGGTCAGAGTGGCACATCTTGGGGCTTTGTACATGTCCCTGTATCATAAGCCTAAGAAAACAGAGCTGTGGTCAACTCTTCCAAACAGCGGGGCTATGGCAGCTCTAAGGAAGGGCCAGCTGTGGGCCATGCAGAATCCTCCAATTTATTTGACAGCTTAAGAGGATTTGAGTCTGAAATACCTTTGGTTTCACTGCCCCAGTTGAAACCCCTTTTGCTAATTCGGCAAAATCAATGTGGCTTTGGGTTAGGGCTGGCGGGGAGAAAGGTACCTCTTGTCCCTAAACCCAGCTCCATAGTAGCCCAACAGCCCCCAGTGGGCTCCCTCTCACTTCATTTTTCCAGTAAGGCCTCCCCCCCAGGCTGGCCACCAAAACACTGTTCAGGGATCCCCACAGCGGTGAGAGCACAGAGGCCACAGCATGCCAGCCGCCACCTGGAGCTCACAGCTCTCGGTCCCTCCCACCTCCTCGGCATCCTCTCCCTCAAGAGCTGCTCCCCTTTCAGGAGAGTCTAATCAGCCAGCAGCCAGAGCTGTGGTAACTGAGCCCAGACACTGGATCAGATGTCCTGAGGGCCCCTGCCGTAAACTGCAGGTCACATAATTCAACATGATCCCTCACTCCATCCTACACTTTATGTGCTTCAGGGGACACACAGCTGATGGTGAGGAGATAAGTCTTGCTGTAGGCCTGCGGGATGCAGATTGCTCTAAAATGGAAAAGTTACTCAGGTCCAAAGAAGAGCGACTGGTTCAGGCCTCCCAGAGGAGAGGGAGGGACCCTAGCACGAGACTCCATTAATTTCCCTCTCTGAACCCCGTGAAGAAGATACAGCTCTTCTCTTTGCTTGTGCAACAGGCAGGTCCTTGGAACTGTATCCGGGGGCCCTGACTTCCCATGTTCTCATCTGTAACTCAGGAACCGCTCTCTGCTGAGAATGAGATAAAATATCAGTGTGCATCAGTCCTGGGGAAGAACGACTCTTGAAATGAGTGAGAAGGCCATTCTGCATCCCTGCGACCCTGTAACTGCAGAGAAAACATTTCATTCTATTGCCTAGAAGTGACACTGCTGCATGGAAACAATAGTGGCACGTGAGACTTTTCTACTGAGGCACATGGGGTGGATATCTGAGATGACCGAGTCCTCCCGAGCCTTGCAGAGAGTTGAAGCCCTGGCTTCTGTTTTCACAGGGAGGAGTCAGAGGAACCTTCCCATCTGACCCAGGACCCCCAGAACAAAGGGGCGATCTCCAGGCCACATGTGCTTGAGAGTCAGCCAGGAGGCCCATCCTGCCAGCAGCAGCTGTGTGCCTCGAGTGCCCCGCACCGTGCAGCCACCGGCAGACAGGCCCCATGGTGGGGCTGCTGTGCAATGACATCTAGACACATTGCTAAACATTTCCAGCTGCCAGGAGGGCCCGGGTACTATATGAGGTGAGATTCTGCAAGGTTTCACCGCAGAGGCGAGGACAGCCAGAGGGCATTCCCTAAACTCTCTTCCACTGTCCTCCGTTTGATGAAAGACTTGTGGTTGAACCTTTATCTTCCATAAACACTGAAAATGTAGTTACCTTGATTTCCATGTCTCATTTTCATTTTATTAAAAAAATGGGTTCCTTGCAGTAAAACATTTGATACTCTGGATGTTCTGCAGAAAACAGATGTTTCTCCATGTAATAGACGTCGGCAGGCCTCTGTGTGCCCACCAGGCCTCGCACTCACACTCAGACACACATATGCACACGTGCATCTCATGAGGGGCCAGGGCAGGGATGGCTCGCTGGGGACAAAGAGTCTCAACAGACACACCACTGAAGTCCCTTCAGCTGTGAGACCTTTGAGCCAATGAATCAAAGGAAATGCAAAAGCACCAGCAAGAGAATGAGCAGGCCCAGAACTGGGACTGGGGGCACTTGGCTTCTGAGTCCCTGCGGTGCACATTGTGTTTGCTCCTGGGGCCTCATTACACCACAGGGGAGTGGGAGGAGTGGCTGAGCACTGGCTCTCTCTACCTCCAGAGCTCAAAACCACACAAGCTTCATCTTTCTCAAAATCCCACGGAAGCACCTTAAAGATTCTGCAAGGTCCATTTTTGACAAAGCTGTAAGTGAGCCCTCTTCCCCTCTTTCTCCTCTTTCCACAACCCCAGGCTGAAGGGAGAAGCCCACATGGGGCCTACAGCCTTAGGAAAAGCCAGAGCTTGGTTTCTTCACCCAGAGCACGTAGACCAGTGTAATCTATTGGGCTCTGGGACAGCCTGGCTCACTCATTGTTCCATGAACATGGTTCTCCATCTCTTCTGAAGTTTCCCCTAGAACTAGCTAAGACACCTGAGGCCGGTTCCCTTCCCAGGGATATTTGAGTTTTATTGTGACCCTGAAAGATGAAGAGCTTTCAAGACCCATGGTAATTAATCCCTGTCTGTGGAGGGCCCTGGGTGCCAGGAGAGCTGTTTCTGGGCAGGAGGGGACTCGACCTGCTGGAAGTTGTCACTTTCCCCCACTCTTGCTACCCACACTGCAGCCTTGAGGGCAGCATTGCAGGCCTTGCCCTGCACCGGGATGCCTGGTCTCCTTTAGGCCAGCCTCTCTATTCTAGGCTGTCAGGTGGGCCATTTCCTTCTCTGTCCCTCAAGACCACTTGGGAGGCTGCACGTTGTTCCTATGAGCTCCTGTTGTTCCCATGAACTAGAACTCTGCACCAATGATCCTGTGAAACCGTTTCCCTATGACTATCTTTATTTATGACCATATCACCTCCTTCCAATTAGGATTTGTAAAAGTTTAAGAAGTACACATATTCCACCAGGTGTGGTGGCACATGCCTCTACTCCCAGTGATTTGGGAGGCTGAAGAAAGAAGATCTCAAGTTCAAGGCCAGCCTCAGCAATTTAGTGAGACCGTTTCAAAATAAAAAGGAATGAGAATATAGCTTAGTTGTAGAACAACTCTGGGTTCAATCATCAGTACTAGAGGGAAAAAAATGTGGGGCGGGGGGCATTTAAAATGAAAATATTATAACAAATAACTGGAAACCAACATAGAAAAATAAGATGAATCATGAGTCTTTGTTAAGGAGAACTATAAATTTGGCTGTGGGGTTCTCAGATGCTATAGCAAAGAGGTAATACTACCAATTATAATACTTACAGTGTCACCAAGATGAAATACAAACTTTTGCTCAGAAGACTCAATTATTCCTGGGAGTGAGATTCAAAGCACTTACTCACACGAGTTTGCAAAAAACATTGTAGTATGCCAATGGCTTTCATCTTGAAAAAACAAAAATGAAAAATAACCCCCCCCAAAAAATATCTTTTTTCAGAGTTATGGGAAAAAACATCATTCACATGGATCTCATAAATAAGCAGGGGTTCTTATCCTCATATCAGATAAAGTGGATTTCAAACCAAAGTAAATCAAAAGAGACAAAAAAGGAAATTTCATACTGCTTAAAAGAATTATACATCAACAAAACATAACAATAGTAAATATTTATGCTGCAAACAATGGAGCATCTATGTGCATCAAACAAATCCTTCTCAATTTCAAGAAGCAAATATACCACAACACAATAATACTGGGTGACTTTAACATACCTCTCTCAAAACTTGATAGATCCTCCAAACAAAAACTTAATAAAGATGGTATAGAACTAAAAAATACAATTAATAATTTAGACTTTACAGACATATATAAAATATTTCATTTATCAATGACAGAATACACTTTCTTCTCAGCAGCACATGGATCCTTCTTTAAAATAGACCATATCTTAGGCTACAAAGCAACTCTTAGCAAATACAAAAAATAGAGATAATACCTTGCATCCTTTCAGATCATAATGGAATGAAATCATAAATCAATGACAAAATAAAAAATAGAAGCTACTCTAACACCTGGAGACTAAATAATACTCTATTGAATGATGAATGGATAGCAGAAGAAATCAAGGATGAAATAAAAAATACTTAGAAGTAAATAAGAATAGTGATACAACAGTGCTAAGAGGAAAGTTCATTGCATTGAGCTCATTCATTAAAAGAATAGAAATTCAACAAATAAATAGCCTAACATTACATCCAAAGCCATAGTAAAAGAAGAACAAATCAACACCAAAAGCAGTAGAAGACAGGAAATAATTAAAATCAGAGTTGAAATCAATGAGATTGAAACAAAAGAAACAATCCCAAAAATCAACAAAATGAAAAGTTGGTTCTTTGAAGAAATCAATAAAATTGATAAACCCTACCCAAGCTAACAAGGAGAAAGAGAGAGAAAACTCAGATTACTAACATTCATAATGAAAAGGAAAATATTACAACAGGCACTACTGAAATACAGAGGATAATCAGAACCTATTTTGAAAATTTGTACACTAATAAAAAATCTTAAAGACATCAACAAATTTCTAGAGACATATGACCTACTCAAATTGAATCAGGAGAACATAGGAAATTTAAATCAATCAATTTCAGAAGATGCCATCTAAAGCCTTCCAACCAAGAAAAGTCCAAGTCCAGACGGATTCTCAGCTGAGATCTACCAGACCTTCAAAAAGAATTAACACCAGGGGCTGGGGATGTGGCTCAAGCCGTAGCGCGCTCCCCTGGCATGTGCACGGCGCTGGGTTTAATCCTCAGCACCACATTCAAACAAAGATGTTGTGTCCGCCGAAAACTAAAAAATAAATATTAAAAAATTCTCTCTCTCTCTCTCTCTCTCTCTCTCTCTCTCTCTCTCTCTCTCTCTTTAAAAAAAATTAACAGCAATCCTCCTCAAATTATTCTATGAAATATAAAAGGAGGGAACCCTTCCAAACTCATTCTACGAAGCTAGTATCACCCTGAAACCAAAACCAGACAAAGACACATCAAGGAAAGAAAACTTCAGACCAATATACCTAATGAACATAGTTGCAAAAAATCTTAATAAGATACTGGGAAATCACATACAAAAACATAGTTAAAAGATAGTGCATTACAATCAAGTAGGGTTGATCCCAGGAATGCAAGGTGGTTTCAACATATAGAACCAATAAAAGTAATTCATCACATCAATAGTCTTAAAGAAAAGAATCACATGACTATCTCAATAAATGCAGAAAACCATTTGACAAAGTATAGCATCCATTCATGTTCAAAACACTAGAAAAACTAGGGATAGTAGAAACATACCTCAACATTCTAAAATCTATATATGCTAAACCCAAGGCCAACATTATTCTAAGTGGAGAAAAATTGAAAGAATTCCATTGAAAAACGGGAACGAGATAGTGATTCCCTCTTTCACCACTTCTATTCAACATAGTCCTGGAAACTCTAGCCAGAGCAATTAGATAAAAGAAAAAATTAAAGGGATACAAATAGGGAAAAAAGAAATCAAACTATCCCTATTTGCTAACGACATGATTCTATACTTAGAAGACCCAAAAACTCCACCAGAAAACTTCTTGAACTAATAAATGAATTCAGCAAAGTAGCAGGATATAAAATTAACACACATAAATCAGTTGCATTCCTATACATCAGTAATGAATCAACTGAAAGAGAAATTAGGAAAACTATTCCATTCACAATAGCCTCAAAGAAAATAAATTATTTGGGAATCAATCTAACAAAAGAGGTGAAAGACCTCTAAAATGAACACTAAAGAAAGAAATTGAAGAGGAACTTAGGAGATGGAAAGATCTCCCATGCTCCTAGATAGGCAGAATTAATACTGTCAAAATGGCCATACTACTAAAAGCACTATACAGATTCAATGCAATTCCTATTAAGGTTACGATGATGCTCTTCATAGAATAGAAAAAGCAGTCATTAAATTCATTTGGAAAAATAAGAGGCCCAGAATAGCCAAAGCAATCCTCAGCAAGAAAAGTGAAGCAGGTGGCATCACAATACCAGACCTTAAATTATACTACAGAGCTATAGTAACAAAAACAGCATGGTATTAGCACCAAAACAGACATGAAGATCAATGGTACAGAATAGAAGATACAGAGACAAATCCACATAAATACAGTTATCTCATACTAGACAAAGGCATCATAAACATACATTGGAGAAAATGTAGACTCTTCAACAAATGATGCTAGGAAAATTGCAAGTCCATATGTAGCAAAATGCACAAAACTTAGAGTGAATCAAGGACCTAAGCACCAGACCAGAGACCCTGTGCCTACTAGAAGAAAAAGTAGGCCTAACTTTCCATCATGTTAGCTTAAGAACCTAATTCTTCAATAAGACTCCTAAAGCACAAGAAATAAAATCGAGAATCAATAAATGGGATGGTATCAGACTAAATGCCTCTTCACAGCAAAGTAAACAATCAAAACCATAAAGAGAGAGCCTACAAAATGGGAGAAAATCTTGGCTACCTGCACTTCAGATAGAGCTTCAATTTCCAGGATACATAAAGAACTAAAAAAAAAAACTCAAAAAACTTAACACACACACAAAAACAAACAATCCAATCAATAAATGGGCAAAGGAATTGAATAGGCATTTGACAGAAGAAGAAAAATAAATGTTCAACAAATATATGAAAAAAATGTTTATCTCTAGAAATTAGAGAAATGCAAATTAAAACTACACTGAGATTTTATCTCACTCTAGTCAGAAAGGCTTATCAAAAATACAAGTAACATTAAATGTTGGCAAGGATGTGGGGGAAAAGGTACACTCAAAGGTATACATTGCTAGTGGGATTGAAAACTAGTGCAACCATTATGGAAAGCAGTATGAAGATAACTCAGAGAACTTACAACAGAACCACCATTTGGCCAGTTATTCCACTCCTCAGCATATACCCAAAGGACTTAAATCAGCATACTACAGTGATGTGGCCACATCAATGTTTATGCAGCTCAATTCACAATAGCTAAGATATGGAACCAACCTAGGTGCCCTTCAATAGATGAATGCATAAAGAAAATGTGGTACATACACATAACAGAATATTACTCAGCCATAAAGAAGAATGAAATTATGGCATTTTCTAGTAAATAGATGGAACTGGAGATTATCATGCTAAGGGAAATAGACCAATCCCCCAAACACCAAAGGCTGAATGTTCTCTCTGATTTGTGGACGCTGATTCACAATAGGTGAATGATTGGGAGTGGGATAGCTTCACCAGATTGGACAGGGAAGAACCAGTGGAAGAGAGTGGGGATGGGAATGGGAAAGACAGTAGAAAGAATTGAACATAACTTTCTTATGTTCATATATGAATACACAACCATGTAACTCCACATCATGTACAACCACAAGAATGGGAAGTTATATTCCATGTATGTATGACATGTCAAAATACATTCTACTGTCACATATAACTAAAAAGAACAAATAAAATTTCTTTTAAAAAGGATAAATATTTTTCCAAAATTGAGTTTATCTTAAAAGAGAATGTAATAGAGATAAAATAAATGAAATATATTAAAAATTTGCTCTGACTGAAGGGGACAAGGGCTCTGTACTGTCCTCAACATGCCAAAGTCATCCATAACCTCACTCCCCAATTGGCTCAGCCACACTGACTTGGCACTGTGAGTCACTGTTTCCAAAGCTTGCCAGAGGTGAGAGTCCCCTGGAGGGCTTGTTAAACATAGGGAGCCCAAGGCCCTCAACAGAATTGCAGCAGAAATTTGGAGAGAGGAGGGGTTATAGGTGTGACCCCAGGTGATCTCTGTCCAGGTAAGTTGTGGAAACCGTGCCACAGACCAACTCCTCAATCACATGGCTGCTAGACAGTAACCCCCACCCTGGTTATATTACCTCCATTATAAGGTGGGGTCCCTGCAGAGGTCTCAGCCAGGAGAAACAGGTAGGGTAAGATGGCACTGAGTAGGCTCTCAGGCCCATGGGCCACAGTGACTGGGAGAGAGAATTTTCCTGTCCCATTCCCTGTCCCACCTCCACACCAGCCACCCCTTCCCATCCTGCCCTTCCTACCCAAGACAAAGCAGCTCTTCTGTCCTCTTCTCAGAGACATGCAGATATCAACGGCAACAACACCAGGCAGGTGGGCAAGAAGGCTACCCCCTCATGTGGTGGCAGAAGGAGAAGCACAGTATTTCAGGTGAATTAAGAAGTCATCTCTCTAGTCCAGCCCATGACCCGTAATAAGCCAGCACAGCTCCCACAAATCCTGCTTTCATCAAATATCTTCACTTTGCAAAGTCCTTTATTAACTTCCCATTGACCATATTTTGTCAAATCTTATCATGATTAGGTGCTTCAGCCCTAGAGCTATATCCTGGGTTCAAATCTTGATGCTCTCATGATGTGTGTGCCCTTGATAAGTTCTTGACTGAAGAGCCCTAGTTTTTGCATCTGTAAAATGAAGATATTCATTAGGTAGAATATGCCACATTGTGCTGCATTAACAAAGAATCCCAAATGTCAGTTGATTAAAACAACAAAGGGTTTATTTCTTTTTCAAACCAATTCAATTTCGAACCAATTCAGCTACAGGTCCAGGACCTCCCCAGGGCAATTGTCCTCCACAAGTAAGCTCCGTGATCCAGGCTATTTCAGACATGTGTCACTCATTTCCACAATTGGGAGCAGATTCTGGAGGACTTCACTATTAACTTCTTGGCCCAGAAGTGATTCGTGTCACTTCCATATGCCAATCATAGGTCTGAACTAACCATATGGTCCTGCCTGTACCCAGGGTGTAAGAAATAGTAACCATCCTGATGCCCAGAAGAGAACCAAATATGAGCAAGCACTAAGCACATTGCAAATGTGTAATGGAGTGCTGGTGATATGAAAGGAAATAATCCATATAAACCTTCATAGTTTCTTTTAAATAGAAAAGATTGAATAGATGTTCATCTTTGACCATTTTTTTTCCATTCTGGTTCTCACCAGTTTTCTAGAATTTGCCCATTTCCTAGCTTGCAACTTCATTACCTTTAGGCTCAGGTTTTTGTAACTTCTCACTTCCATGAAGCCCAGTGTTCCTCAAGAGACTTGTATCAGCCACTGTAAGAATTGGAAGCTACCATGCAAGAGGCCAAGGATGACTTAGCATCTAGAATACAACCACACAGATGGCACACATACTTAAGGGACACATAGTCTAGAGGTCAGCAATTAATGTTTCATGCACACCATCATTAGCGGTGAAAACAGCTGATTCAGGATCAAGGTGCCAGAGAGGCCACCAAACACAGAGGAAGGAGCATTCCTGGGAAAGGGATGAGGATCTGGGTTTTTAAAACCTCAGTTTCTGCATGTAGCAAATGAGGCTGATGCTTCTTCCAAGCCCTCTGGGCTGTGATAGGCCCCAAGAAGAGCAGGACCTTGGTCCTCTATGATGTGATCCAAATGCAGAATGGCATCTCTGACAGGTGCCAGATCCTTTGGTATCTGTCTCTGGGGAAAGCTCACCAAAAAAGTCCTTTGAAGTCCTCCAATGTTGGCTCTCAGGGATTCTCTCCTCAGAGGTCTCTGTCCCCCAAACCCTAATTCTTACTCCCTTGATGACCAATTTACCATCAGACTTGCACAAGCCAATCTCCTCCTCCTTCCAGTTTGCTGGGTGGGGATGTCCACTTGAATTTGGAGTGTGTGCAGCTTCCCAAGGCTTTCCCAGTGGAGCCCTGAGCTCGGAGAATAGCAAGCAGCTGCCCTAATCTTAACGAGGCTCCTTCCACCATTACACCACTTTAATGCCAGCTTTTACATGGGCATCTGGGAATGTATGTGCTTACGAGCAATTTGTAATGAAAAAAAGACCAACCTGCAGTGGGCTGGGAGGAGAGGAGCCCAGAGCAGCAGGAAAGACAGGCCCCTTCACAGGGGCCGCCCCAGGCTCTGGGGATGGGGCTGTTGCCCTGGGATGTTTAAGGTACTATTTGATCTCTCCTTTAGTCCCATATGGCTTTAATTTCCATGTGCTCTGAAGGAGAATGGAATTAGACTCAACAGAACCCTTGTGTCTTTCCTAAAGACGTGTTTTTAATCAAGAAGGAGAAGGACTAAAGGGAATTCCTGTTCATGGAAGACCCACTATGTACCAGGACCATGCCAAGAGACTCATTACCTCACATGAGCCTCACAATAACCTATTGAGGTAGGTTTCGGTATTATCCTTTGTGCTTGATTCTCTCAACCTCCCCCCCCCAAATAGCCACACCCTCATCCCATCCAGAAGCAAAGCCTGTTTCTCCATCCTTTGGGTCATCCTCCTGCTTTGGCCCATGGGGCCTTCACAAATACAATGCAAGAAGGGGCTTGAGTAGTGTTTTTGCATCAGGGCTTTGCCTTTGCCTGTTGTTCTAAGTCCGCTGTCACCAAGTACACAAGTGCAGGCTAGCTTCCTGGTGAATGAGGGACCTATGGTGTTCCAGCCACCCCAGCTAAGGCCATAGACATAGGAGTGAGGCCATCCTAGACCATCAAGCCTAAGCTAAGGCAACTCAGGCCTGGAAGACCGCCCACTCAACATGCAGAATTGTGGGAAATATCTGTGCTTGTTTTCTTAAGCCACTATGATTTTGGAAATTTGTTCTCCAACAAAAGCTATGTGATACATTCCTGGTTACAGAGGAGGAATCTGTGGTTCAAAAAGCTTAAGTTGTTTCTCTAAGGCTCCTCAGGTAGCAAGTAGCAGAGCAGGGATTTGAACCTAGGCTTATATTCAGTGCACTGAATACCTTACCTTCCTCTAACACTATCATTGGAGTGGGACGCCTGGGAGAAACTTGCCCTAAGAAATGCTCACTCCCTTGTACCCACTGTGGCCACTCCATATTGAAGAGATTTGAGAAATCTGTGACCCTTGAGAGCATCTCTGCTTGGGTGGACCTCACTTCTTACAAAAGGCACAGCATAGGCCTGTGAACTTTTCTCTAGATGTTATTTTTATAAATGGAACCAAGTTTTTCCATTGCCTACTCCTGTCTCTGAAGAACTTTCAAAAGGCGGAGGCAGCACGACCTTCACTTCTGGTGAGGTTCTGAGTGGTTCAGAGTTAAACCTTCAATGCATCTGGGGATTTCCTCATTCAGCACATGCCTTAAGCGATGCTATTTTGGATGTTCAAACTTTCCCCCAAGGAAACTACTTCCGATTGTGAGATCATATCCAAGAAGGGCCTGCCTGCCCATGGACACACCAGGCACAGGGGACTCCAGTGACAAGTTTGATGTGTCCCAACAGTCAGTTCACCAGTACAAGTTTTCCCAGCAAAGTCCGGTTGTGCTTGCTGGTATAGGCTCAGGTTACCCTAAGTACCCTGGCACACAGGCACAATGCACATGTGTTTTGGGTCTTAGGCCAGCATAGCCCTCTGTCCTGATGCAGGATTGGTTTTAAGCAAAATTGAGAAATAACTGTTCTATTTTAATATTTCTGGGGCTTTTTTTTCAAGTCCCTGGCTTCCCCACTTTGGAATGAGCTTTATCCCACCTCCCACCTCCAGTATCATCAAAGAGTTCCATGCTCTGGAATGATGTCTCCTCTCCCTCCTGGCCTCCTACCGTCTTCTCCTTTCCTCACCACCTACATGGGCCTATCCTCCAAGGCAGGCTTCCTTCAGCCATCTCCATTTTGTCTCATTTTAACTACCTAGAATCCCATGAATTATCTAGAAGCACCAGGTATTTCTTTCCTTGTCTCTCCCCCTGGAAATGGCAGTGGAGCATCTGCTGGTAGCTGCATTAACTAATCCATCAACAACATTAAAGTGGATTCAAATCGTATCTGGAATTTCAGATATAAACTCTCATCTACAGTGAGGAGGGAGTTTGTATTTTGGTATCCTTCATTACTTAAAGGCTAAAGTTGGAACCTGTTTAAAGATAAAATGCATAAGGAGAAGGAAAGCTTTTTATATGATTTATGGGGTACTGTATTGAACCTGGAGTTTATTCTTGAAAGCAATTTTGTGTAAAGAAATTAGCAGATACTAATTGCTTTCTGGAGAAAATTACATCTCATTATCAACTATTGATTTTTTTTTTTTAATGAGCTCCTTCCTAGCAGTGCGAACATTCAGTTTCCAGGAGCCATTGGACATTGTAGAGTGCCCCCCCACACACCTTCTAGCCCAAAACAGAAGACAGGTTTTGCAGGTTGCTGAGGAGCTTTGCTTGAGAAAAGCTGTAGGATAGGGGAAGGTCCAGTATTGCTTTTACATCACAAAGTGACTTCATATGGGACCATCAATAACAAGCACTTCTTTAAAATCTCAGCTTCTCCAAACTTAGCACGGCATCCAAGGCTCTCTAAAACCTGGGCCTTGCAAGATTCTGTTCTCCAATTCCCACCCTAAACCATCCTCAGGCCACAAATAACTTGTCTACCCTGAATCTCCTTTCTTCCCCTTCTTCACTGATTCAATCCATCAGCCTTTAGTGCCCACTGCAAAGTGACTTCCCCCCACGGTCTCCTGTAGAACCTGGACCCCTCCCCAGCAACATCAGGGAAGAACTTTGTGGGTCAGTTGGACCTCCTCCAGCCCACCTCCTGCTGCTTTCACTTCGAACAAGGGCCAAGATGAGGCTGGAAGAATCTAACTAAAAAGATCCTCTTCAGAACTCATCCTGCAAGTCCTGAGGGTCAGACACCTTCTTCATAGGCAGCACCATATTTGGGGTGGCCAACCAGGCAACCTAGGGCCTCCATCTGCCATGGCTATTAACCTGAGCACTAATGAGTCAAGACAGAGAACAGTGCATTTCCCACGACTCCCTTAGGGCTCTGGCTGGAAGGAGGTCCATAGCAGGAGGGCATGAGCAGGAGCCTCCAAGGGTCATTCTCAAGTAACAAGAATGGTCTCTAAACTACATTTAAGGGCCCAATTAGCTCCAGGGCTTTGGTTTTACAGAGAAAGGAACATAAGTTGGAGCTTGAACAGAATTGCTCAAGACCAGGGGAGAAATTGTAGCCACCATGGGAAGTCCTTCTCTGCTTTTGCCCACAGGGCTCCACCTCTCCTCCAAACACAACGGGGTCCACTGGAAATGGTGCCAGCTTTACCAGGCTGCCCGAACTGTGGCCCTGCTGACATGGAAGAGGGGCCTTTGTTCCTGCATCTCCAAAGAAATAGCGTGGCATACCCTGCCAGGCCACTCTCTTCTGCTCATGGGAAGCGCTGCACTGTCCACAGTTGGACTTGAGAGCTCTGCCTTAAAGTGCACGCTCAGTAGAAGAGTGATCACTCGAGCCCTTCAGAGTGTTCATCAGTCCAGCCACCAGCTATCAGCTTAAATGACCAGGTCACATCCAGGCCCTTGGAAGCCCAAACAGCCCCAGTTCTGGGCATTTCCAGAACTCCTCCCAACTGCAGAGGAGAAGAGGTCAGGATCTCCACAGAGGGATGCACCACTTACCACTGAGCACAGCCCAAGGCAGAACTGACTCCAGGACAGTCGACCCAGAAACACGGAACAAAGATTACACCCTTTTCCTCCCTGACTCTTCTGAGTAGGAAAAATGAGGTTCCCTAAGGAATCCAGGCCTCCAGGTTACTCTAAGAAATGGTAGAACAACAGATGCTGCCCTAAAACAGTAGCTGAACCTCCTGGGTCCAGTTCCCTGTTTTCAGGCTTGGCTCCAAGGAGAGTGAGCCACAACCTGGCCTCGGTCACCCCAGGACACCACCCTGCTCAGCCAGAAGTAGCCATCCTGCCACATACTCTAAGCACCAAACCTCCCCTCAAATGCTAGTATTTCCATGTACCTAAAAAGCCCTGGTTGGGTGCCTTGATGCTGGGCTTCATGTTTCCTATCCCAGACACCAACTCTTGTCAGTAAGGCTTGCCTCCTGCCAACACTCCTCACCAACTCATGGTCATGTAAAAAAGCACAATCTCTTAAATTACATCAAAATGTAAAAGTTCTGTGTCTCAAAGGACATTAAAGGAAACCCACAGGATGGGAGGATATATTTGCAAATCAAACATCAGGTAAGTGAATAATATCCAGAATTTATAAATAATTCCTGTAATCCAACAATAAGAAAAAAACGTAACCTAACTGGAAAATGGACAAAAGACTTGAATAGACATTTTTCCAAGGCAGATACATAAATGGTCAGCAAATTTATGAAAAGATGCTCAATCTTGTTAATCATTAGGGAGATGCAAAGCAAAATGACAATGAGATAACACCTCACATCCATTAGGAGGGAAGCTATAAATAAATAAATAGATAAATAAATAAATAAATAATAAGCAGCAAGGGTGTGAGGAAGTTGAAACCCTTATCCAATACCGGTGGGAATGTAAATTGATATAGCTGCTATAAAATCATATGGTGGTTAATGTAGAATTTTTAAAAATAGAATTACCGTATGATCCAACAATTACACTTCTCTGTATATACACAATAGAATTGAATGAAGGGTCTTAAAGAGGTAGTTGTATATCCATGTTCATAGGAGCATTATTCACAATAGCTAAAATGTGGAAGCAACTCAAGTGTCCAAGAATGGATGAATACACAAGCAAAACATGGCTTTGCTATGGTCTAAATATTTATATTCTCCCAAAAATCCATATGCTGAAATCCTAAGCCTCAAAATAATGGCATTAGAAGGTAGAGCTTTAAGGAGGAGATTAAGTCATGAGGGTGGAGCCCTCATGCATGGGATTAGTATGTGTTCATGTGCATGCACGCCCAAGAGATCTCATTTACATCTTCCATCACGCGAGGAAACAGTGAAAAGTGCTGTGAACAGAAAGTTGGGCTTCACCAGACACAAAATCTGCTAGTATAACCTTCCCAACATCCAGAACTGTGAGAAATGCATTTTTGTTGTTTATGAGTCGTTCAGTTTACAGCATGTTGGTATAGCAGTCCAAATGGACTAAGACAGTTATATACCTATGAGGGAATGCTACTCAATTTTAAAAAGGAAAGGAAAAAAATTCGAACACCTGCTACAATATGAATGAATCTTAAGGACATTATGCTAAGTGAAATAAGCCAGTCACAAAAGATAAATACGGTGTGATTCCACTTATATGAGGTACCTGGAGTATTGTAACTAATAAAAACAAAGTAGAATGGTGGTTTCTAGGGGAACGGAGATGGGAGAAGGAAGGGAGAATTGTTGTTTAATGTACAAAGATTTTCAGTTTTACAGGATGAAAAAATTCTGGGGATTGGATGTACAGCAAGTGGATGTACCTAACACTATTGAACTATACACACTTAAGATATTTAAGGTGGTAAAAAATTTATGATTTTTTTATTTTACCATAATTAAAAAAAAAAACCTCTTTGGATTTAGGTCTCCACAAGTGTAACTTCCTGACTGCACTGCTGCCGATAGAAGGACAGATGTCTATCCAAGGCTGCAGTGACCTATGTCTACCGCCAAGAATAAAAATTTAAGAATAGTCACTCATTCAATCAGCACTAAGCATGACCCAAGCATCATGATGTGTCTACCTATACCGGCAGCTAGTTATCAAGACACCATCTACGTAAACACTTCAGTTTGAGCACAGCACCAAAATGTTTTCCAACCACTAGTAAAATGGGCAAAGCTTGATCACATCCCATTGGAGGACTTAGTACCCCATGGTCTGTAGGTCTGCTCTACCTTGGGAATCCCCACTTTGTGGGTGATTTGACACACTTTTGGTTTTAGATGGCTGTTTCGCCAAAGGTGGGGATGTCTGAATTTCAGATAAACTATGCCCGTCCACGCCTGCAACCAGGCTATCCAAGGCTGCAGATGATCACCAACGGTTGATCATGGGGCTCTGCCTTCACATCTCTATTACTTGCCTTCCAGGCTGGGCCTCCTCAATAATTTTCTAGAACCATCACCTGACGCCTCTGGTGAGCAGCCAGGGTTCTTCCAGGAGTCAGGTTCTCCTCGGAGCAGCACAGACCAAACTTCACATGCCACAGGAAGGCCTCAGGCTCCTGGAACAAGAATTATCATCAGGAAAGTCAATGAGGGTGTCCCTTCCTAAACACAAGGAGCCGAGATCACCACATGAGAGAGAGAAAATTGTTTAGTTTGGCCTAAGTAGATCTAATGGGGAGTGTGAGTGATAACCATCTCCAGGCTCAGTGAGGGGATACAGATCAAGGAGGAAAGAGGAGCTGGGCTTGGGACCCACAAAATCAGGAAATAACGGATGAGGGGAAATACAGTCTGAAACGCAGGAATGTTTCTGTCCCTGGTTCACCGAACATGTTGAAGCAGGCAAGCAGATAAAAAGATAAAAATGCTGACATTAATCCTGGAATCATCCTCCAACTTCATCTTTTCCTCAAACATTAAAAGGAAAGAAAAAGAAATAGAAACACAATAGTAACCACTTCTATTTCCCCTTAAAATGGAGATGGACAACGCCTTGCTTGTGCCAGCACCTGAACATCCACCTAGGTTAACTAATGAGCAAATCGCTGAATAAACAAATAAATAAGTGATACCCTGTCAGAATTCCCGCTAAGCTTGAAACCAGAATATCTGGGTTCGAATCCAGCTCTGTTCCTGTGTTGTGGCCTCGAATAAACTTTGATCTCCCCAAAGCCTCGATATCTATAAAATCATATTCCTAAATGTCCCTGACAACAGTGAGCACTGAATGACATGAAATAGCAGAAAGAGCTTTCAACTCTAAAGCTATTTCAAAATATTTCCAAATATTATGTTCTACAAAATGTGATCCTATCTTTAGGCAGCTTACAACCCAGACTGGTGCTGTCCATTACCCTTGGCACTAGCCACATGTGGCTATTGAGCACTAGAAATATGGCTGATGCAAGGTGACACATACTATGAGTATCAAATACGTACTGTGAGTATGTGTGTTTTAATATAAAATATGTTTTAAAAAATCTTGCTAATATGTTTGCTATTGAATACATTTTGAAACGACAGTATTTTGATTTACTGAGATAAAGAAAACATTTTATTAAGATTTCTCCTGTTTCTTTCTACTTCTTTTAATGTGACTACTAGAAAATTTACAATTGCACATGGGACTCATATATTTCCAGGGGATGGTGTTGATCTATATAGACCACAAGACATGGGCACATGGCAAGTTGATGATAATACAAGAA
This sequence comes from Urocitellus parryii, assembly GCF_045843805.1. Taxonomy (NCBI): domain Eukaryota; kingdom Metazoa; phylum Chordata; class Mammalia; order Rodentia; family Sciuridae; genus Urocitellus; species Urocitellus parryii. The sequence continues at coordinate 67,226,163 of NC_135542.1, forward strand.
TCAAACAATAAGGTCAAGAGGGGTTCTCAACACTTTATCACTGTTCATTGACTGATGAAGGCAATAATTTACTGGTGCTGGCCAATCACTTTGCCTTGAAATGTAAACTAACTGTATGTGTGTCTCTTTGGGCCTCTACTGATCAGATGAACAAACACTTAGAACTCTAAGCAACCTTTGGGATTGTCCAATCTAATACTTAATTTTCTTCAAATTAAGAATTTAAGGTTCAGAGACTTGGGACTTAAACAAGATCACACAGCCCATAAATATCTGATGTATTTCCCAATATACTATAGTGTGGTATTTAGAGCTTATCAAAGCTTTTATAGGAAGATTGTCCAAATCAAGATCCACAATAATTCTGGGAGATCACCGTACCCACATTTGGAGGATAAGAAAACTGAGGACTCAAATGACTAAACACAGTTAGTTGCATCTTTGAGATGACCAGAGCCCTGACCTTTCACCCCACGCTCTCCCCCCACAACCACAGGCTTCCTCTCCAGATCCAGAGGTCGAATAAAATGGAGCATCTTCCCTCCCCCTCCCATCCCCCACATCTTATTCAGGAAGAATGCCTGTGAGCATTCTTCCACCTAATTAAATAATGGAACCACACTGATCCTTTCTTCCAAAGTCCAGGGGCACTGTTTCCTCTCTACCCTAGTTCTGCCTGGGAATGTTGATTTTGGAAAACAGCACCAGAAACACTCCAGCTGCAATTTCCAAATCAGAAACAGTCTCTAAATCCTTATTCAGCAGATAGCAAGGGAACTTGGAAGGGCTGTGAGAGCCTAGAACCTCTTGTTTTGCTGTGGAACTTCCAGAGACAAAAGCCGTGATTGGTGAGATAAAATTTACAAATGGGTACCAGCTGGGTATCCCAAGAGATGAATGAAATAAAGTCTTATCTGCTCCTGAATTTTCTAGTCCAATGGAGAGGATTGGCACATATGGTTAGCTGGACTGTGGGGCAGAAGGACACGGGTACCAGCTGTGTGGACTCAGAATAAGGAGCCTCCAGGGTAGGCTTCCTGGAGGAGTGGGGTTGACCAAGGTCTCAGAGAAGGAGAAGAACATGTGGGCAAAGAAAGGAGGGATGGACTTTTTGGGGCAGTGGCACAGAGATCTGAGGAACTGTCAGTCTTTGAGGGCATATGACCAGAGCTTTTATCATCTTTTTCTGGTGCTCTTCAGAGTCTCCCTGGGCCAAGTTGGCTCAGCAGCCTTAGCAATAAACTCCTCGCCTCTCTATGATGCTTTATTCCGTGCCTCATCCACAGGATCCTCACTAGCAGCCCAGGAGATACGAAGACCAAAAGTCACCGTGTGAGTTCTCCAGGTCAAGAAAGCACTGGGCGTGGGAGGCTAGCCTCCTCACCCACAGCACACAGCAATGTCAAAGGGTTGAGCCCAGGCACACGGAGGTGTTCTGTCTTCTCCAGTCTGCTCGGGCCCTCCCTCACAGTTCAGCTGCTGGGATCCATATAGCCCCACAGTCTTCCCCCATCCTCCTTTATCTTAATGGAAACTCAGTTACTCCCAAATATCAGTCATGGGCCACTTTGTGCCGATGGCCTTGCCCTGCAGCTCTTTTCTCAGGTCTTTATCTTACCTCCCAAGAGCTTCTCTTCTCCCTCACACAATACTTAGAATGGTATTGGGCACACAAGAGGTGTTCAGTTGACTTGTCAATTCATGAATCAGTAGAACCAGCACAGACAGAGGTGGAGTCACACAGGGAAGGATATGCTAGAAAGAGATTCCAAGCCCTACTGTCACTATCTCAATTCATAGACATTGTCTTTGGAGGTCTTCAAAAACCAGGGCTAGCTGGTCATTGTCTCTAAGTGTCAACCCTGCCCCGCCCCCCATATGCCTACAAACATTTTCCTACTTGCCTATATGTATCTCTTTAATCCCATTCAACACACTTACTTTCCTGAGATTTTGACTTTTAGGTTGATGTGTAAACACCAATCCATTGAACAACTCTATCTTGGGCACCAAGGCACAGAGAGGTATGTGGGAGGTGGAGAGGTAGGGGAGAGGTGTGTTGCAAAGGAGACCCAGACTTGCACTGTCCACTGAGCCACAGGTGGCTATCGAGCACTTGGAATGTGCTCAGTGGCGTCTCTGAATTGAGATGTACAAGTGAGAAATTTCAAAGGATTTCAAAGATAGTACAGAAAAAAAATAATGTAAAAATATTCTATTCAAATTGAATGCATGTTGAATAATATTTAGACATGCTGGATTAAATAAAATATATTACTAAAATTAATTTTATACTGTTTCTTTGAACTCTTGTTAATATGGCTACTAAGAAATTTTAAGATACATGAGTGGCTCACATGTTATTTCTGTTGTGCAGTATTGACCTGTAGAGGGGTCAAATCTGGAAAGGGGACAGACATGTGAACAACCCACTCGACTGGGACCTGGAGTGTGGGGAGGGAGCGACATTTCCCTCTAAATGTTGATCTTAGTTTCTTTCTCTATATTTTCCACATTTGGACCCTTAGTCTGTCCAGTCCAACAACAAATTATTTATATCTCCCCCTCCAATCAACCCAAATCCAAGTGTTTCAGAATCTAACTCAAGGGCACCCTTTACCACACCTGCCAGGCCCTGTGTGCCCTCTGATTCCCTTTGCTGCATGTTGCTTATTTTGCCCACATCTGCCTTATTAGCCGTGGCAAGAAGTGGCTGCCACAGGGTGGTCTCCTGACACTAGCGTGAAAGTGTGGCTGAAAAAATGGTGAATGGGTGTGCAAAGCTGATACACACAGCTTGTTTTGTTGTGTGTTTTTTGTTGTTGTTGTTTCAAATATACACGTCTCATGTGTTTTACTAGCTGTCAGTCCCCTGCCTTATGACTTTAGTTAAGTGTCAGCACATAGTTTTTATGTCAGATCCCCAATACTTTCTCATTGGCTAATTAATTCTCTTTTTCAAGGCCAAGCCAGAGTCTCACTTGCTTCGTAAAGTCTCTGTGACCTCATCCATGTGGCTCTTCCTCCCGGTCCCCAGCCAGTCCTACACAATGTGACAAGTATGCCTTGGGTTTCTTTTTAACTGTTTTGGGGTATGAATCCCACATGCCCTTTAGCCCTCTGCTATAGTTTGGATTTGGAATGTCACCAGAAGGCCCATGTGTTAAAGGCTTGGTCCCCAGCTGGGTACTATTGGGAGGTAATGGGAACCTTAAGACATGGGGCCTTGCAGGAGGTTGTCAGATCACTGGGGGATGACCTTGAAGGGGGTAGTGGGTCTCCAGCCCCTTCCTCTTTCTCTTTTGATTCCCAACCATGAGAAGAGTAGCTTTGTTCTCCCACATGCATCTGCCATGATGTGCTGCCTCACAACAAACCAACCAAGTATGGACTGGAACCTCCCAAACTCTTGAGTCAAACCTTTTCTCTTCTTAAGTTGATTGATTTTCTCAGGTATGTGTTATAGTGATACAAAACTGACTGATAGACTCTCCCTCTACCCACAGCCCCAGTGGACTACAAATTTCTTTGAAACCTGAAACTATCTTTTCTAAAGCCCTAGTAATTGTTCAATGAAGACTTGATAGGTTGTTTGGAGGATGGAATGATAATAGTTCCTTAGAGGTCTCAAAAGAGACATTTTGGGGAAGATTGGTGTCAAAACTTCTAACCCCTTTCTCTCCTCTTAGTATTCAACTATGTTCCATGAAAAGTAAAAAATCAACCAAATAACAAATAATTTTGAAGGATGGCTCTCTGGGCTTCATACATTGCTTGCCAGTGGATTTCTCTTTGTTTCAGCATGATTACATCATTATCATCATTGATAATATCATTACCCCCCAAATGAATGAACTGATCTGCACAATAACCAACTCAGTCTGAGGCTTTGCCAGGAATTTCAGCAAAAGCAGGGCTGGTGTTGACTTTCCTAAACTGCTTCTACACCAATAATAAGGACTGAGAGCCCAAGAAGGGCCAGGAGGCCAGAGAGACTCTGAGTGGGGAGTTCCCAAACTGAAGGAAAAAAAAATGCAGCAAGTACAGACTTCAGAACAACCCCCCACCACTCTCTACCCACCCGAAGCTCCACTCGGAAGAGCTCATACATCACAGGTCCATCTCCAGCTGAGGTGCCGGCCTCAGGCTCCTGCAGGGGCAGCGGGGTCTTTTGCAGCTATGTCTGCCTTCTTTGTCGCAGGCCATGCTGTAATCCTGACTCTCTTGAATTTCCAAGGGCCCTGGGAGGCTTTCCACAGTGTGGCAGCCCCAGACTGACAAAAGACTGTGTCTGAAGAGAGACTTAGGATTTGGCCCACACAAGTTCCCTGGACACTTTCAATGGCTCAAGCTGGAAACTGCTCAGGAAAGCCAGGCATGGCTCCAAAATGACCTTCCTCCAGGGAGCGTTAGGTCCCTTGCCCAGTGTCACAGACCCTATAGGGTTCAAGGGAACAGATCTTGTTATACAGGAGACACCCCTTATCTCTGGGACACTTCTCTCTTGGACTCAATAATATCTTTTAATCAGAACTTATATGACCAGTTTCACCCAATGCCAGGGGGTGAGCCTTAGCAACTGTCCAAGAATCCCCTGTAGTAGAGCTTCTGGAGTGGTTTTGAGACCTCATCCCAGACTCCTAATTCTAATCAGGCCCTTAGGAGATTCATAACTTAGATACCATCCTCATTTGGAAGCATCCAGACTGCCAGTGTGTGGGGGTGGTACTCCAGCTGTTCTAGAAGACGGTGCAGCAGCAGGTACCTGCAGCCGAGGCTGGCCACCTGCCAGATCGCTCATCATCATCACTCCCCTTCCCTCCACACTGTGAGGGAGCTATGTTTCCGAGTTTTCCCAGAAAGACCAAGATCCTAAAGCTACTGGAACACTGTGCTCTTCCAATCCTGTCCTTGGCCCTTCCTGGGGATGTCATTCACCCTTGCCAAGGGAGAAGGGAACCTGGTGGTTCTCACCTTGACCTGACACCCTTTCCCCAAGCTAGGTGAAGGACAGGGGAGGAATGACTGAGCATCTCTTGTTAGCCTCTTGGCAGCACGTAGGAAGGTGCCTGTCTCCTCTGCCGAGGCCCTGCTCCCAGATGCTCCATCTGGCTTTGTGGGAATGAATCTGAGTGTGTTGTGTATCTGGGGTGTTGGCTGTAGTGGCAAAGGAAGGTTTGAGCTCATAGCCTCTATTCAAAAAGATTGCCCATGTTCCAAATTTGGCAAGTCTCAATGGACTTTTGAATGAATCCTGGGGCAGCTGTGGTTAAGTAATTAATGGTACATCCTGAAAACTTGAATGACGTGGAAACTTTGATTTCACTTGAACTTGAAAAAGCCTCTGCTTGGTGCACAGGTATATATTCTCAAGTCCCTCATTTCATGAAGGCCAAGACCACTTCAGTAGCATGAGTATGCTTGTGTGCGTGCGCATAACTACCTCAAGCATTAAAAGGGTGTGCGTGTTTATGTTCTTTACTATCCTCACAGGCATTTCTACTGAAGTTACATTTTTCTACAATTTTATTGCAGGTGAAATAAATGCATAAATGTGCAGAGTGGAATTACTGACACATTCAGGATATATGAGGGACATTAAAGGCACTGTTAGGATTTGATGACAGCTGCCAAGAATCTTTTCTATAATCATAAATGAGATAAGCACAAAGCAATGAAGACAACATAAAAAACCTGGCATGGGCCTGAGGCAGGTGTTTCCCCTGCTGTAGTTAATGACCCTGCAGGAGCCTGCCGCCAACAGAAAACACATGCAGGCGGTGCGACACCCTGAGCTGGGGGGCCAGGGAGCCGTGGCTCCATTATTCTTGATATCCATTCTTACCTATGCACCGTTTTGCAGAGCGATGTCCTGAAAAACCTCTGCTCCTGTGCTTCCAGCTATTGGAACCCCTGCCAGCTCTCGAGCCTCAGGGGGAGCCCTTTTCCTCCCAGGAGACTGGCCTTCTTCTGCACTTGGCCACTCACCCTGGCTCCCTACCATGTGCTCTCAGAGTGCTTGCACAGCTGGAGCCTCCCCGGCTCTACAGTGGGGCATGATCTGCTCATTCAGAGAAATATCTTACTGGGCTTTGACCAGCTACATGCTGGAGATAATCCAGTGCTATGGTTTGAATGTCTCCACCAAAACTCCTGTTTCACCCACGTTGTGACACATTGAGAGGTGGGACCAGGTAGAACCTTTCTGAGTTGATTAGCTTATGAGGGCTCTGCCCTCATTCATGGATCATTTCATTCATGAATTAATGAATTAGTAGCTTATCTTAAAAGTGGGTCTGTTAGAACAGCCAGTTTGGCTCTTTTATGTGTCTATCTTGCCATGTGATGCCCTGCACAACCTCTGGACTCTGCATAGTCCTCACAAGCAAGAAGGCTCTCACTAGATGTAGCCCTTCAACCTTGGACCTCTAAGCTTCCAGAATTATGAGCTGAGTAAGTCTTTATTCTCTATAAATTACCCAGCCTCAGGTAGTCAGTTATAGCAATAAAAAATGGACTAAGACACTCAATGGAGAAGACAGGCCAGGCCTGTGAGTACCACTGCCTCTACTGTGGTTCACTTTCCAACCACCCTGCTTTCCTTCCCAAAGTGCTCTATTCTGAAACTTTCAAAAATTTCTTATTAATGATGCACACACTCTATTATGATCCCAGTGGAGACACCCAAGGAAGCAGTCAGTCTCCGAAAAAGCTGTGAGGTCCACAGAGCTTAATTTATAGTACACCTTCCTTCTCCCTCCACTTGCCCAAGTCTTGCCCAAGCTCTCACACCTCTCGGTGGCCTCGTACTATTGGAGAACTCTCTATGGGGACTTGGGAGGGACTGGGAAGCCAGGTAAGAGGGCTGTCTTCTCTGAAGCAGGATTCGATAAGGCAGAACTCAGCTATCCCAGAGACCGTGAGGGGCTGAGGCAGTACAGGAAACAAACTGAGGGCTCTTAGGGGATCCAGCCTCCCTCCCCCACCCCAGCATTAAAGGAGCAGCTACTGGTCTCAGAGCACCAAGTGCTGACCCAAGGTGGCCTGGGGTAATACACCCTCACGTTCCACCTCAGACAGAAGCCTACCCCACGAATAAAGATCAAACCAAGTTAAGGACAAATGACACACTAAGTTTTAAGGACTCTCAGTATAGATTCATGAGTGGAAGCTCCCAAATAAACATGGGTAGAGAACCTACAGGTTCGATATGGAAGGAAGGGATTCATGCTGGAAGCCTTGGGCGTTTTGCCTGAGCCATTATGGAAAACCGAGAGAGGGAGGGGGATGTAGGAAAGCCTCCCTCAGGCTCTGAGGGATCTAGGTGCTCACTCCGTGACTGCCCCTCTCCCAATGCCCAGCTCAACCCTTCCCATCCAGCTAGCTGACTCCTGCTTCACCCCACCCCACCCTGTCTACACCACATGTTTACCATCTACACTCTGAAAGCTGCAGGCTTTCCAAGCCTCATATCCCCATCACTGAGGCCACATGGAAATGGCAGGCTGACTTCCAAAATTTCCTGTGAATTCAGAGCACTGAGCTGGCCCACGTGAAGCACCAGCCACTGTGGCATCAGAAGCTGCCTTGATACTATTATAGTTATCCTATGCTCCCACCTGGGTCTTCCATGATCGCTCCCTTGGAGGTGCTACCTGGGGCCCTGATGGGTCTGGACTGGTGGGCAAGGAGGGAAAGCTGTGAGCACGGTGCAGTGAGGTGCTCCCAGCTTCACAGGAGCTCCACACACTGAGTTTATGGTCTGAGGCAGCATCTAAGAATCCCCTGGGATCTAAGGACCTTTGCCGGGTTCCCAGGTGCTACTGATGCTGCTGTCCCAGGACCACACTGTGAACCACTGCTGTAGGATGAGGCAGGAGGGCCTCTTCCACTCTGTCACTGTGTATGTCACAGGGTGGGAAGGTGGGGCAGTCTGGTCCAGTCGCCTGTCTGGGCCTTTCGGTAAGCCACCAAGCCCTTTCAGGTGTTTCTTGTTCTTTTCTTCTTCCTCCTTCTCCATCCCCCACCCTTCTTCTATCTTATTCTTTTCCTTTCAAGTTTTTGTTTTTCATTTTTAGCTTCTAACACAAAGCCAAGACACCCTGCCTAAACCAGTAATGATGAGTTTAGGAGCTCCTCTTTTTGAGATAAAGGACTGCAGACCCTTGGAGGGTGTAACGTCCCACAACACTCAGCCTCCACACACCTGTCCAGACATGGAAAGCAGCCCCCAAGACTCCCTGCAAAACTTGGCTCCAGCCAGCACCCCAAACAATAGGTTCCTGTGGATATCCACCCACAGCACATCCACAGGCTCATCTCATTTTTATGAGGAGTGCAAACTCAATTTCTCCAGAAGCATCTACACCACTTTCCCTGTTGGAGCAAACCCTTAGGAGAAAGTGCCAGGACAATAGAATAGAATAATGCCACCTATTTTTTTTCTTAAAAAAGAAATCAGTGTGGGTTGATAAGAAAAACTAGACCTAGGCAGAGCAGGCAGCCCATACTGAGGAAATTCTACCATTTAAAGCATTTTATTTTAGAATAATTCTAGATTCATATAAGTTGCAAAGATAGTAAAGAAATTTCTCGTACACCCTCCACTCAGCTTTCCCCAATGTTAACACCTCACATAGCCAAGGTGCATATGTCAAAACTCAAAATTCATATTGGTACACTGTGATTAATTAAGCTTCCTATTTTATTTGGATTGCACCAGTTTTTCCACTAAGGTCATTTTTTATGTTCCAGGATCTGATTTGGCAAATAAATGGTTTTAGTAACTCAAAGAATGTGTAGGGAATGCTTTAGGTGCTAAAAACCACTATTAGGTGCTAAAAACCACTATGCCTTTGGAAAGTAAAGACTTTTTGATCTTGCGTCTCTAATATACCACTTTTCTGGGATCGGCAACTCCATGAATATGCTGTTAAATAAGATGATTCCATTACCTGTCACTTACAGAAATTCAAAGATCACAAGAAGGAATGTTTGTGATGCAGCATGACTAAAGTATGAGACTTCCCAGGAGGCTGGCAGAATGGGTGGAAGGACATTCCCACCAGACTCCTGCACTGCCGGCCACACACAGTATTTCTTAGACAGACTAACCATGGATCAGAGGACCTGAGGACCTGCGTTCCTGTTCTGGTGGTGTCCCTCTCCAGATAAGGTATCTTAGCGACTTCAGTGCCCCTCTGATCCTTAGTGCCCCTCACTAAGGGTGATGCTCAGGCTTTCACCTGCAGACTGCCTACTGTTTGCCATGCAGACTTGCCTGGAATGTGACCAGGAGCAAGAACAGACATTGCCTGAGATTGGAAGGTCATTACTTCCAATCTCATCCCCTGTTCCAGAGGTCTCACCTCAGAGGCCAAGTTCAGAGACAGGAAACATGAAAACAATTCCACAGATCGCTGTTTCCAGGATACCCAGCCGTCTATAGCCAATATGGCATTACTATCTCTCATCCCCAAGCCTTTCACCACGTTATACCCAAGGCCACTGCTATGGCTTGAATGTTTATGTTCCTCCAGAATCCATATGCTGAAACTTAATCCCCAATGCAGTCCTATTAAGAGGTAGGACATTTAGGGGGTGAGTACCCTGGCCAATGGGATTAGCTCTTGTAAAAGAGGCCCAAGGCAGTTTCTTTGCCCCTTCCAACACACCAAAACACATAAACAGGGCCTGGGGTTGTGGCTCAGTGGTCGAGCACTTGCCTAGCATGTGTGAGGCACTGGATTCAATTCTTAGTACCACGTGTTAATAAATAAACAAAAGGTCCATCAACAACTAAATACACACACACACACACAACAACAACAACAAGGCACCCTCCATGAGCAAAAGACTGAACTCTCCCCAGACACGGACTCTGCTGGCACATTGACCTTGGACTTTCTAGCCTCCAGAACTATAAGTAGTAAATTTTTTGTTGTTGTTTATAAATTATCCAGTACAAAGTAGTAATAACAGTCCAAATGAACTAAGCCACCAACAGCCATGGGCTGAATTTTTGTGGGAAAAGTGGTTTGGGTGGAGGAATGTCTAAGCACACAGGGATGCCTGCCATCTGACTGGTTAAACAAATGTAACCCATGTTCCAACCTCCCCCTACTCCCAGGCTCAGACAGGATGAAGACAGCTTCCCCAGAGGGCCAGAGAGATGAGAGCAGAGCCCAAGGAAGGGCCAATATGAAGCAGTGCAGAGGGTACTTCAGTGAGCTTCTGCAGGGTCCCCTACGTAGGCATGTGAGTGCTCAAGGAGCTGGAACTACGTAAAGAACGCATGACCCAAAATTCCACCACGAGGATGAACCAAGAGAATAGGTCCACATTGTGCCATGAGCCCATGCGCAGTGGATGCCTTGGGACAGACGAGTTCCTCTTCCCGGAGCTCTGCAGGGGAAGTGCTCTTGAGAGCAGTCAATGGCAGAATCCCATCGGGGTCTGCTTTGAAGGATAACACTTTCAACATGACATGAGTTCTAATGTAGGAAAATCATAACGTTTTCTCAACACTTTTAACAGTACTGACAACAAATATATGGGGGCAAGGATGTTTCCACACCCACAATTCTCCGAATTCTCCGATTCTCTGCAGACACCAAGTGAGTGCCCTACCATTCATTTCTAACACTACCAGATCTCACAAGTTAAGGGCCCAGTTTTACAAGATTTCCCCCACTTCAGTTGTCAATCACAAGTCTGACGTTGCCAACTGTACTTCTAACCAATTAGCTATAAATTGGGGTTCCCGTGACCTCCTCCACAAGTTCAGTAATTTTCTAGAACAGCTCACAGATCTCAGGGAAACGCTCTCATTTACCAGTTTACTACATCATAAAGGTCACAGGTGAGGAGGTCCAAAGGGTGAGGTCTGGAAAGATCCCAAGCACAGGAGCTTTTGCCCCAGGGGCTGGGGGGTGCCACCTTCCTGGCACATGGATGTGTCCATCAAGCTGGAAACTCTCCAAATTCCATACCTCAGGGATTTTTATGGAGGCTTCATGACACAGCCATAATTGATTATTAATTCCATTTCCAACTCCCCCGCCACCAGAAGACAGTGTCTAGGAATGAAATTCCAAGCTTTTGATCATGGTTTGTTCTTTCTGGGAACCAGCTCCCACCCAGGAGCCCATCTGGAGTCACTTTACTACAACAAATGACATCCCTATCACCCAGAAAATTCCAAGGGATTTAGGACCTCTGTGTCAGGAACCAGGATCTGTTAGAACAAAAGATGTTCCTCGCACCCCATCACTTAGGAAATCACAAAGGTTTTAGAAATCAAGTGTGTACATTTTGTGTCACACTGGGCCACACTGGCTCCTGTGGTTGAGAACCAGAGGTATTTGTCTCCCTCGGCTGTTTTATTCTTCTGTACCTCCCCACACTGCTTGGTAGGATTTCTGCCCACAGTGCATCTGCATGAACGGTGCTCACTAATTTACTGTCTGGGATTCGGATGACAGTGGTGGGAAGGGGGTTAGCCATGGGGAAGCCACAGATGGGCACCACCGCAAGGCCATAGGCATCTATGAGGGGGGTAACATTGGACTGAGTATGCTGAACCAAAGGCAGGGTGACAAGCAGAGGGACTTCACCTTTCTCTGAGGTCAAGAAATGGTGTGTGTATGTGTGTGTGTGTGTGTGTTTTCTGATCCTTCTTCAAGGGAAAAGGAAAAGAGAAAGAAAACAAAAATAAAAACCCATTCTCTGAAGGTTGAGGATGGCCAACACCTTCGATTTCTTCACTTCAAGTTTAACTATGTGGGTAGTCTTCTCAAGGAGAGAATAGAAAGTGGCTGCTCTCCATCTATTTATGGCGTTGGCGACAACTAATAGCATTTCTGTGAAAAAGAAATGGACCCTTGACATTAATTAGCTCCAGCAGGAAGAACCTCAAGTTGAAACAACTTGCCAACAAGGCTGGCAAGATGGCCCCTTACAGGTGCCGTGGGACAGCCACTGTCATTTCTATCCAGGTGAGGATCTCATTGAGGTCTTCCCATAGCAGGAATAGCTTTTCTGTGAAATTATTCAACAAATATTTACTTACTATGTGCCAGCCACTGTTCTGGATCCTTAAGATTCATCAGTGAGCAAAAAACAAAAACAAATCCCTGCCTTCCTGGAACTAAAGTGCCATTGAGGGAAACCTATAAATAATATTTAAAAATAAGTACATGTAGAGAATGTAAGGAAAGGATAACTAGTATGGAAGGAACAAAAAAGTAGAATAAGGTTAGGAGGTTTGGAACTTGGGGGAAGGCAAGTTGTAGCACACAAGCAAGTCAGAGACGATCTCATCTAGATGGTAACACCAAGCAAATATTTGAAGTAAGTGCAGGATATGAAGATGGGCATATCCGGGAAGGCGCATTCTAGGAGAGTGAACAGACAGAGCCAAGTGTGTAAGGTGGAGTGTGCCTGGTACGTTGAGGAACTGTAGTGGGGCCACTGGCTGGAGAGCAGAAATAAGAGGGAGAGTCGAGGAGATGAGCTCAGAGAGGTAGAGATGGGAGGGCCTGGCAGATGCATTTCTTTAGGAAAATGAGCCATGGAAGAGTTTTAAGAAGAGGAATGACATGATCTGATTTAGATTTTAAAAGTTTCCCTCTAGCTCCATTTTAAGAATAGACCTCAGAGAGAAAATTAGTAGAAAGCTATTATAATAATCCAGGTGATAAATGATGAAGATTCCAACCAGCCATGGAGATAATGAGCCTGAGCAACTAGAACAATGAAGTTTCCATCCAGTGAGGTGGAGACAGTTGTGGATGAAGCAAAAGGTCACCAGGTGGAGAAGGGCACCGGGGACATCAGGAGGGGATGTTGAGCTTAAGGTATCATCAAGTTGACTTCCAAGTAAAAGTCTGAAGATAACAATTTAAATTTGGGCATCAGTAATATATGACATGAAAAGCCATGAGACCTCCAAAAGAATTAGTACAAAGAAAAGAGGACCGAGGAATAAGCCAGCAAAGGGAACCAAAAGGGGCAAAGAGTGTGCTGTCTGGAGTCAAGTGAAGAACGCACAGTGTGGGAGAAAAGGCAATCACCTGTTCAAATGCAGCTGTCAGGACAGCTAAGTTGAGGACTGAAACACCACCACAGACCAGCAATACGAAGATTGATAAGAGCAGTGTGTTGATATTGGGGCAAAAGCTTGATTAGACTGGGCTTAAGAGAGAATGGGAAGAAATAAATGGGAGAAAGGGGAGCACAGACAACTTTCTGGAGGAGCTCAGCTGCAAATGGAGAGCAAACAAAAAGTTGCAGGCAAAGTAGGCTCAAGACAGGTATTTTTAAAAGCGGGAGCAGTAATGCCATGTGTATGCTGGTGGGAATGATTCTGGAGGGAATGAGCAAGTGAGGATGCAGGAGGGAAGCGGGACTGACATCCTTAAGCAGGTAAGAGGGGACAGCTCGCCATGTGCAGGTGGAGAGGTTGGCTCTACAGAGGTGCGTGACTGGTTCATCTCCGTTATAGCCAAGGAAACAGAGGACAAGAGGGCAGATGCTAGTGGTGGTTGGAATGGGGTTTTCAGAGAAAAGAAAAACAGGTCATCAGTCAGGAGTGATGTGGAAGGAAGGAGTCAGGGGCCTGCAGAGAGAAGTGATGGTAGAAGTCGTTCTCTAGGAGAGTGGGGAGGGGTAAACAGACTCAGAACGCAGAGTGTGAGAACCGGCGGCAACTAAGGGCCTCCTTGAAAAACGTGGGCATGAACTGAAAATGAGATCGGTCAGAATGGTTCTATTTTTTTTTCCCCCGAAATAAGCACGGAGTAAGTGGAGAGCTGGACGTAACCATGGTTGTGGCTTTGCCAAGACAGTACAACGAAATGAGGGGGACAAAGGCGTCAAAGGGATACGCAAGGGAGTGATTATAATGATTGACCATGGAATTTAACTTACGTTCTAGAAAGAAGGGTTTCCATTTTAGTAAGTGGGAACATGTGAGGTCTCTTACTTTGCCAAGAGTGAGCTGTGGATGGAAAAAGTCTGAGACTCACCGCCTGGAGCCATCATTAACTGAGTGACTCCCCGATGATTTAATGACGGTGACCTGCCTCCTGAACTTGCTCTCAAGATCAGCTTGCCAAGAGAAGGGATGCAGGGCAGGGGCTGGCCGTGGAACAGGGAGGTAAGGGGCTGTCACATTTCACCAAACTTGCCATGAGGCCACCACAGAGTGCCCCATTCACCCCAAAGACACAGTGCTTCCTGCCCCATGGCAAGTCTGGCCTCCCCGGGAGCAGCTCTAGCAGTTAACTCTGACCTCAGCCAGGCCTCTCAGCTCCTCCGATTTGTGCTGAAGGAGCTCTTCCAGGCAGTGGCCTGTCCTGCCTCTCTTCTTAAGGTTGACCCTCCCACCACCCAGTTTGTGAGCCCCACCTCAGTACGTGTCTTTAATTCCCAGGGATGTCTGAATCTCTGCCCCTGGCTTATGTGACCAAGTCCTTGTCTGTTCTGCTCTACTCTTCCCACCCCAACCAGTCCTGCCACACACCCAGGCTGGACCTCACCAGCCCACATCATTCCTGCACACGTGGTCCCAGGATTCACTGGCCTGGCCTCACCCACTCCACCAGCAATCAATCTCTAGGCCTGTTTTCAGGATCATGATAATAAAATTAGCAGCAACTATACAGTATAATCACTGATCTATTTAGCTTAGTTCCCGCAAAACCAGCACAGTATGTATAGGAGGTACTCAGTGAATACCTGAGAAATAAAGCAATAAATGAGTAGCATCTATCAAGTGGTTAAGTCCCAGGGACGATCTAAGTCTTTTTCCATATATTACCTAATTTAACTCTCCCAACAACCCTCTCTAAGAAAAGAAATGATACTGTCCTAATTTTACAGATAAAATTTTACAGATAAGGAAATTCAGATGCAAGGAATCACAAGGCTAATAAATGGCAGAAACAGATGTAGAACCCATTCTTTCTGCCATTTAAACCCAATATCCTATATTCATTTAGCCAAGAGAGTCCCCAAGGTCACTCTGGATCCACTGAGTAGAGAACAAGGGTTAGAAATCAGAGTCCCTCACCAGTCAACTATATTTCACGACACATGGCATAGCAACAACAAGCCCCTGGCTTGGACCCCCTACCCCAGCTTTGGGAAGCCAGGCTCCAGTGCCTGATGGCCCCATCTCCTCAGACAGCTCTTCCCAAGAAGTGCCAGATGACCATCAGATTCCCGGACAAGGACTCTAGAAATTCCTCCACTAGTGACCACACTCAGTCTGTTCCCTACACAGCTAGTCCCACTGTGTGTTCCAGGCAGATGTCTCAGATATGAGGTGGGACTTCAGTAAGCTGGCAGTCCAAAAGCCTGAGACTGATGCAGAGACTACCAGTTGTCCCCAAACATTAATTCCATTTTTCTTTAATAATAAAACTCACAAGCTTTAGATGGTAGAAGGTTGCACAGCTAAGTTATGAGCAATAAGATGACTCCAGAAGTAATGTGCTTTTTCTAGATCCATAGTTCTTAACTGAGGATGATTCTGTCTCCCAAGAATGTTTAACATCTGCAGATGTTCTTCATTGTCACAACTAAGGAGCATTACTGTGGGTGGAAGCCAGAGATACTAAACACCCTACAATGCATAAAACAGCCCCTCACAACTAAGAATTATCTGGCCCAAAATGTCAACAGTGTCAAAGGTTGAGAAATTCTGTTCTACATTATGCCCTTAAATGGAATGCACACAACTCCCCCTTATCTTTTCTTCCTCTCCTCCAGGCCACAAGTTGAGGAAAAGTGGGGACAGTCACCTTAGTTTAAGAAACTACATGCTTGGGGATGGCAGAGCCACCATAACAGCCCTGGACTGCCTACCCCTATTAGTACCATAAGAGAGAAATCATCTCTCTTGCTTCAGGCACTGTACTTGGGGTCCTTTTGTTATAGCAGTTTTTCCCATATACTAAGGTTTGTACACCTTGCCAAGGTCAGTCTGCAATAAATTCCTAGAGTTGCAAATAGCTCTTTTTTTCTCTCTCTCTCTCTGCATATCCTGATAAAACAGAAGTTAAGAGGGCAGCAACATGGAACCCTTGATATGGTTTCCAAAGTTATAAAAATACACCAGTCTCTGCCCTTAGACAGACCTTCCCAGACCATATCTGGTGCTTATCTGAGATGATCTCTAATCCTGGTTTAAACGGGATTTTAACTTAGCATAACTTGGTATAATTCTTTCTCTCCTATTCCCTTTTCCCCCTCTTGTTCTTTCTTTCCATAATATCCTGTGGCAGATCAAGTAACATCCTCCACCAAGATACCTACATCCAAATCTCTAAAACTTGTGAGTATGTTGTATACATATTACAAAGGGAAATTAAGATTTCAGATTAAATTAGGATTCCAATCAGCTGTCAAACTATCGAGGTTTTTCCTGGATTAGCCAGGTGTCCCCAATGTAATCACAAAGGTCCTTAAAAATGGAAGAAGAAAGCAAGAAAGGCAGAGGCAAAGTGATGCAGTGTAAGAAAAACGTGATTGGCCATTGATGGTTTTGAAGATGGAAAGGGCCACAAGCCAAGGAATGCAGGCATCCTCCAGGAGTTGGAAAAGAACAGGAAACTTATTCTCTTCTAGAACTTGCAGGAGGAACTGCAGCCCTGCGGACACCTTGATATCAGACCAGAGACCCCTTTAGAACTTATGACCTCAAGAACTCCAAGAAAATGTCTGTTGTATTAAACTCTAAGAGTGAGGAATTTGTTAGAGCAACCACAGAGAAAGAATATTCACCTCCTTCTCCCTTCCTCTTCCTTCCTTCTCCTATATCTCTTTTCAATTTCGCTTCCAGGGATCTATTAATTCTCTAGGAAAGTCAGACTCAGGAAAGAGAACCATGCCCCAGTTGTCCTAGGTCTGGGCTCTCCTTGCGTCCACCAGCAGGACAGATTGAACACCAAGAGAAGGAACAGTGGTTATGCTAGGTTAAGGGATTCATAGATTCAGGACTAATTCCTCTTAAGATTTGAAACACATTTCATTGCACACAAGGTCCTGCAGCAAGTCACCTAGTCTGCTCCATATGAAATCCAGGTCATTGCTAAGATGGTCTGCTTCCAAAGGTGCTGTGTCCAATGCCAAAGGGACCAGTAGGCCACAGCCACACTCTATGGCAGCGGAATTAGCCAACCCTCTAATTCCAAAGTGTTTAGCTTTGGAGCACAAAAAGTTAAACACCTTCTTGCAACACATTGTAAACATGTCAGTGTGTTTAACATGTTAACCGTGCTCTGTTCTCCTGCCCATGTGTTTAGAAAAGAAACAGGTTATGATGTTTAACTAGTAAATGGATGTATGTGCTCATAGCAGCTAACACTTTTTAAACACTTGTGGATGCTTAAAATTATGATGTGTTTAAGATTCGTACACGTTTGCTTTTCTACACTCTTAATCCAGTGAGTGCTTGCCGCACTTTTTTCTAATCGCAAAGGTTTGTCCACCTTGCAGGCCAGTCTGCAATGATGAGTTCCTAGAGCTGCCAATTGTTCTTTTTAATTTTTTTTCTTAGCATTTCTTTCAGATGCAGACCCCCTTTGCAGGGGAAAATGCTACCTAGGCATGTATAAACAATGAGCATTCTCTAGAGGATTTCTGGAGCCTTGCTCAAAGGGGTTTCACTGGCATCAGCTGCAAGACTTTACCAATTTCACTATGTGGTTCAGAAAATGAAAACTGAAGAGGCTCCGAGTCCTGTGCAGGCTGCACAGAAGCACGTGGAGGAACTGGAGGGTGAGGCCAGGTCTCCTTGCTGCCCAGGGCTCTGTCTACTTGTCTTCCCCACCCAGTCTTTCCAAACAGTAGCTGGGAAGGCCTCGGTTCCTGCCTCACTCTTCCTGGCATGGGCTCAGGTGCAATCATGGAGAGGGTGGTTAGGGGACGGTGTCCATCTTCCAGCTATCCAGTGCCCTCTCTGCACTCTCAGGCCAGGACTCTGGCCTCTCTTGTCCAATGACTCTCATCATCTCCACTATCTCCCTCATCCTCCCTTGTGCTCGCCACATCTCCATGTCTTACTTTCAACCACAGCTCCTGCTGTGACCTCTAAATGACCAACAGACTCCTGTTCTAACCACCCGTTTTTGTTGCCAATATTGCTCTCTGTCTCTATGCTCCAGCCCCTGGCCTCCTTTTAGTCCTTGTTACTTCCTGTCCCAGGGAATTTAAGTATGCTGCTCTCTCTGCCTGAAAGCCATTCCTTTCTTGGTTCTCTTCACCTGGCTGTTCTTCACGGCAGTGGCTCAGGAAGGCTTTCAATCCAGGTCATATCCTCCTTCTCAATGCCATCAGAGCACTCTTGGCTTCTCCTCTTATAGCACCTAATTACCATTTATTTAGGTCTGCCTTCTACCACTAGGCTAAATTTCCAATGAGGACAGGGTCTATGACCCGTCTTGTTCACCATTGTATCCCAGCACCCAATACCTGACACATAGTTAGCACCTAATGAATGCTTGTTGAATGGCCAATGGGACTTCCAGCTATCCAGTCAGTCTTGAAGAAATGGAAAGAAAGGTTGCATTATGAGTTGGGGGCTGCGAACATAGTTTCCCACCTGGTGCAAACTGTTTAATTTCTCTGACTCTACGTCTGGCTGCATGCCAGTTCGGCAAATGTTTATTGTTCTGGCCCTGTGTATAAGGGCTCTGCTAGGCTCTCTTGGTGTTTGCAGAAAGGAAAAAAAACCACAGTCCTTACCCTCAAAAGGTTTGTAGTTTAGCATGAAAAAAATAGAACTTCAACATTAAAAAACCACAATTTCAAGGTAAACTTAATAATGCTCCAGGATAATTGGAAAGGACTAGAGAATAAATAGAAGTAAGAACTCATTTGCAAGTGACAGACTGAGAAAGTTGTACAGAGGAAGGGACATCTGGACAAACCTCAAAACAGGTAGGACTTCAGCAGGCCAAAGGTGGGGGAAATGAGAAAGAATCTTTTCACTAATGCAGTGACATGAAAGGCACAGAGAGACAGAGGTGCTAAGGAGCATCCAGGATCTAGCTCAGCTGCCATGTGTGAGACTCAGGAGGAGAGGAAACAGGAAAGGTAGATTGGTGTCACATCAAGAGGACAAACTCCTGATGTAGCAGGGAGCTACTGGACAGCAGTGAGCAGGGAAGTGACCGATGAGAGTTCCACTGTAGGGTGGTTAATCCAGTTGCTGGCATAGGGAGGGATGATCAGTCGACATAAGTAAAGTCATTCAGGAGAGAAGGAGAAGACAGGTGACAGTGAGAGGGGGCAGAGGCTGAGAGCAGGGACCTTTCGAAGACAGAAGCAGCTGGACTAAGAAGACAATTAGATTAAAGGCCAAGCGAAAGAGTGAAGCCCAGCAAAGATGTCAAGGTTGCAAGCTTGGATCATTAGGAGCAGGATGTAACAGACGGAAGAGACCAGAGGGTAAGAGAAATGGGAGAAATGGGAGGATCAGAGAGTATATTTAAAGCCACTGTGAAAACATCTGCAGGCAAAGGAAATGCAGGTCTTGAAACTGGAACGTGGATTAACCGGTCCCCACCTGGACAAGTCAAAGGAGATGTGAACAGAAGGAACTCTGGGGCATAGGACTCACTTTGTATAGTAAGGCGTGACAATTTATATGTTTATTACTGTAACAAAACATATTTTTAAATGTTTCAGAAGTGAAGATGGAGAAAGTACATCTACTCTGTCTCTCTCCTTAGAGACTAGAAACCCAAAATCTAGCGGCTGCTTGTATTCCCAAGTGTTAAAACCAACCCACAGAGAAGCTGGTTGAAGGTCCTTGAAAGAGACAGAATGATTTCAGGGTCAGCAGATAGTAGTGGCAAAGGAGCTGAATAATCCCTGTGGACACAGCAAAGAGAGAAGTAGGATCTTTACTCTCTCTGGCACAACTGGCCTCATCCAGCCAAGTCCTGACCAGATGCAGAGGCAGGTGCATTCCCATCTTGTTCGTGGTGATCCCTCTCATCACACAAATTCTCATACCAAGTGCACACACATTTGTATGCACACCCGCATGCACTTACTACCGATGTCTGGGTTCTATCTGCAGAGATTCAGACTGGTCTTCTAGTTTCGTAGCACCCTTTGAGTTTGGTCAATGCGAATTATGCACACAGAGGATCCTCTCCCAGCAAGCAAGGCTGAGTGCCAGATTCACCATTAATGAATTTGCCAAGTGAATTCTACCTGGTAGAGACCCAGGTCAAAGAGAAATGAACAGATTCCTGAAGGGAATCTTAGAAGGACAAAAGATCCCAGGCCCTCAAAACCAGTATTTTAAAAACATTTATCTCTTACTTAGAGAAAAAAAGAAGCTTATTTTATAATGATAACAAATAGTCAACCTATTTTTGTTAATAGAAACTATTCTAAGCCAGATTGTGGCACATGCCTATAATCCCAGTGACTCAGGATGCCAAGGCAGGAGGAGTCCAAGTTCAAGGCCAACCTGGGTAATTCAGTGAGAGCCTGTCTTAAAATTAAAAAAAAAAATTATTATTATTTTTGTACTGGAAATTAAGCCCAAGGGCACTTTACTACTGAGCTAAATCCCTAATCCTTTTATTTTAAATTCTGAGACTGACCTATAACTTGCAATCCTCCTGTCTCAGCCTCCCTAGTCACTGGGATTACAGGTGTGTACCACCATGCACAGCTTCAAAATAAAAATGTTTATAAAAAAGATTGAGGATGTAGCTCAGGTAGAGCACTTGAGCATGCATGAGGCCCTGGGTTCAATCTCCAGTTTGACCAAAAAAGAAGGAAGGAGAAAAGGAAAGAACAAAGGAAAACCTTTTCTAAATTAAAATAGGATTTCAGACACTGAACGTGCCCTTAACACTTCAGTGAAGCATTTGGAACAGGCTTGCGTTTTCCAGTTTCCTCAGCTCTCAGAAATGGACAGCATTAGTCTCTCATGCTCACTGAGGTCTGAGGTAACTTCTGTGGAGACAGTTACAAAGTCATATTCAAATATGATTTAAATGTCTGTTTCTCAAGCATTCCATTTTCTGTAATCCCACTGGCATCAAGTGGTGGAAGGCTGGTTCCCTGCAGGCGGCCTCCCAGACAGGGAGTTGGTATTCTATAAAGCTCTGTAGTTTTCTGAACCACTTAGCTTCTTGGGAGGTATATTAAAATATTTAAATTTTAGATAGCAAAATAAATCACTCATTTCCTGAGAATAGCATCACACTCCGTGTATGATTCAGTTTCAGAATTTCATCTGATGATGCCTGCCAGTCTGGGGCCCTTGTCAGCTGGATAGTCTCGGGATGGGTGGGGACTCCCACACTGCACAGCACAAAACAGGCAAATGTGAATTAGCAAAGCACTTGATGGACGTGGGCCAGTGCAGTGAAGACTGTTTTCTATGCCTCTCGAATGTGCTATGTCCATGAGAGCATGGTGGACTCTCCCAGTATGCACGAACTGTTGGTTCTCATCCTTTTGCTAGCACGGGAAATCGCTACTCCTCATGGCCCATAGAGCAGCAGAGAACACGTGCTGGCTCTGGCTGTGGGCTGAGAGAGGAAGTGACTCCTAGAGTGACGTAGTACAAGCCCATGCATGGTTTTCCCTCTCCCTTCCTCTGCCTCATTGATTAAGGAAGCCATGTGTTTCAGAAATACAACCCTCATGGGTCTCTGAGTTGGTTATATGAAAGACATTTGCTTTGCAGAGGATCAGGGCTGGTGTAAGTGTTAAGGAAACCTTGTGTGTTAAAACTTGGATGTGTGACGATCATGTGTGGAAATGAGACCACACCAACTTTTTTTTTTTTAGACATTTTAGTTCCTATAATGAATTGGTGACTGTATACATTTTCTATTGCTGCTGTAACAAAACTCAGTGGCTTAGAACAACACAAATTTTGATTTATAGTCATGGTGATCAGAAGTCCAAAGTCAGTCTCACTGTGCTAGTATCAGTGTGTTGGCTGGGCTAGTTCTTTTTGAGGCCCTGCAGAAGAATCCATTTCCTTGCCTTTTCCCACTTTTGGAGGTTGCTCACTTTGGCTTGTGAGCCCTGCCTCCGTCTTCACAGTCAGTAGTGTGGCATCTTCAAATCTCTCTCTGCTTTTGCTTCTGTGGTCACACCGACACTCTTGCCTTTCCCTTATAAAAGACATTTGTAACTCTATTGGGCCCAAAATCCTTAACCAAATTACATCTACAAGATCCTTTTTATCCTGTGAGGTAACATATTCACAGGCTCAGAGGATTAGGTCATAGATAGCTTTGGGGGGCATTACACAGTCTTTCACAATGACCCACACATTGGCTTGTCCAGTATCAATCTGATAGTCTTACTATCAATCTGATGGGATATGGTCAGCAGCCAGACAGTTTTCTCCAAGGAATATGCCTCTGGGTTGTGGTTTGGGTCTAGGATCTCCTTCCAAGGCTCATGGGTTGAAGATTTGGTCCCCTGTACGGCAGTGTTCATGGGGCCTTCAGGAAGTCATTGGTCATGAGGACTCTGATCTCATCAATGGATTAATCCATTTACAGATTAATAATTTTATGGCATATGTTGGGAGGTAGTGGAAACTAGGAGTTGGGGCCCTAGTGGGAGGAAGTTGGTCACTGGGGGGGTTGCCCTAGAAAGGGATATTTTTGTCCCCTTCTTTCTCTCTCTGCTTCATGACTGCCATGAGGTGAGGGGCTGTCCTCTGCATACCCCTCTGTCATGATGTTTTGCCTTGGAGCCAGACAACTATGGACTGAAATCTCCGAATCTATGAGCCAAAATAAATATGTCCTCCTAGGTTGTTTTTCTCAGGTATTTTTCCTGGTGGTAGAAAGCTGACTAACACACTCCACGATGCCCACAGCTATGCATCTTTCCTTTGAAACACATATAGTTCCACACATGAGAACTGATTGTGGGGAAATAATCCGAGATGTTTATGAAGGATTACAGATTTTAAGAAAAATTGGAAACAACCAAATGTGTAACAACAGAAAAATGTGCAAAGAACTTCTAGAATACCCCACGTATGAATATTATGCAGCCATTCAAATGTTTATGAGAAATTTTTACAACTAAACCTTATCTAGTTTTTAAAGAAAATTATATATTTATATGATCTCAACTCTGAGAAGAAAATGTGTACAGGAAAAAAATTGTGGACTTGTTTATTCTAAAATGTCTACAGTGGGCTTCATTTTATTTTTTCATTCTTTCACTTTTTAAAATGTCTGCAAAGATCAAGGACTACTTCTGTAACAGCAAGGATCTCCTGGTGTTAATAATAGTTCATCAGAGTGGACAAGAGTAATCTGCAGGTCCCAGAGAACTGCTATTCATTAGGAAAGGTGCTCTACCGTCTGTCTGCAGGCACCTGAGGATTAGTGGCTGTGTGTGTTCTGCTTCCCTGTGTTCAGATCCGTCTGTCCTTCTACCTCCTTCCTTTCTGTGTATTAACCTTGAGGGAGCAGCTAGGATCTCTGCAAAATGCAGGGACCCACTGATCACCCTGGATGATGAGGTATAAGGTGAATAAGGTCAGAGATGTCACTTCAACAGTTACCACATGTTCCTGTTCAGTTTAGCAAGGAGATGATCAATGGAAGGTATTGGGTGTGGGTATGAACAAGTACACATCATCAAGGATGGCCAGAGACGAAGTAAAAACCCCAAATCTCAAGCAACAGCTCCACTGCCCTGAAGCAGTGCAGGCTTGAGAATGAGATGGAAATAAGTGATATCCAATTTTGTAGAATGAGTGGGAAAATGAGCACATTCAAAGGTAGCTAAAGGAAGTATAAACTGTTGAAAACCATACTGTATAGCTGTAGGTAGTCTGCATCAAACTACAGGAATGTTTGTATCCTGTGGACCAGTATTTCCACTTCAAGAAATTTATCCTAAGATAGGAAAAATAAAAATCTAAATGTGTGGCTTTATGAGTCCCCCACAGTGGAATACTATGCAGCCATTAAAACCATGTTTGAGAAGAACAATTAAGAGATGATATCTATTGTATATGGCCAAGTTTTAAAAGCAGGATATAAAACTGTATATGCAACATAATCTAATTTTGCAGGAAATAAATATATATAAACAGATAAATATATAAATAGATGTTCTGTCACATACAATAATATGTTTTCAACTCAGCAATAACAGTTTTTCCTGATTGGCACCTCTAATTCTTTTTTAGAACAAGGCAGAATATGTAGCAAACATGCATGTCCCAGGGAATTCTGGCCTTGCTGCATGACTACTAGAGGAGAACAAGCTTCATTTGGCTGGGTACATTTTATAAATTTAGTTTTTAAGATGCAGCCTCATGATCAGATTAGTCATACTTCATAAATTCCTGCTGTGTATTTCTATAGGGAAACTTCATGCACATTTAATTGTCTTTCTTAAAGAATTAGCAAAAAGTAGACTTAGCTTGATTGACTTCATCTTGTATTAAGGGTGTCCGCATGCAGCAGGTTTGTCCATAATTCCTCTTTAGATTCCAGGGATGTGTCTAAGGCTGGTTTAATGATGGTTACAGAGGCTCAGCAGAACTCAGGGTCAAGCAGAACAGTGCCTCCCAGCCCTCGTTTCCCCACTGTCTGACTAGACAGGGGTGGTAGGTTGGTCCCACCGCCTTGATGTGTGAGGTGCCAGCTACATCTGATCTGGTACAGTGTCTTCTTTGCCCTCTTTTTATTGCTACAGCTGTAGAGAAGAGTCTACTTTTTCCATGACAAATGGTCACCATGGTGACCGCAGCTTTGCAAGGCTCGGGGAGCCAACTCCAGTGGTAGGACAATCTTCATAAAACACCAAGCTGCCTGTGCAAGTGGCCTGAGTACAGGGACACCCCGAAATCTCCCTGCTCTGGAGCCTCTCATGCCCCCTGCAGACATCACCGTCTCCCATGAAGGCTCCTGTTCCTTAAGAAGAGATAGTCATCAGTTGCCCCCTTTAAGTGTCAATGGGCAAGTGGGACAGGATAGCTGCTGTGGTCTGGGGTACACTGCACTGAAGCCCTAGCCCCAGACCCGTCCTCGGCAACTCCTCCTTCCTCCCCTAGTCTCCTTCCCTACTCATCCTCTGCCTGATCCCTGTGTAGATGTGCTGCCCTCCGTGTCAGCTCCTTGTCCTACTATAACTTCCAGATCATGGGTCTCCCTGCTGAGCCAAAGCCTGGGCTCCTTCTGCCTGCCACCCTTGAGAAGAGTGAACCCCTTCACTGCCAAACACTTTAACAGGTCTGAATTAATAGCTGATTACCAAGAAGAAGGGGGCAGGGGGAAGGGGCCCAGGGGAGACTCTGGGCAGCGGCAGGAATGATGCCAAACCTCCACCCTGCACCCCATGAAGTCATGGCTACAGTGTAGTAATGGGGTTTGGCTGGGTTCCCTTATCATTGGCCTTCTTCCCTTTGGTTCTCACCCCAAAAGTCCATTTGCAAGGACACTGCTTATCTTAGACCATGAGCTCCTTAGAAGGTGGAATGGGTTGACCCCCAGCACAGGGCTAGACGAAGCCATTTAAAGTCTATGAGGAGAGGAAGGAGAGAATAAGGGAAGAAGAAAGAGGGGGAAAGAGGCAGAAGGAGATATGCTTTTTCACCTGGCCTCCATGCCTCTGTTCATACTGAAACCTACAGAGGTTGCCACATATGAACTTCTACCTGTTTCTGCCCTGCCCTTGCTGCTGTTGGCTCCCTGGTCTCGCCATCTGGCAGTGCCCTCACAACCCAGCCTGCTCACAGCTGCTGTGGCCGTCCACTGCATGTGCATCCGTCTTGGGTCCACACCTCAATTGTGCGCTGATCTTCTCACCTCCCTGTGGTGACTAATGGACGCTGGCTGCAGCTTTGATTGATTGAGTGACAGAGTAGCCAGGGTCTGAGGCACCCTAGTGGCTCTTTGGAGAAGAAAGGAGAGTCCAGGGCACATTCCAAGCCTTGTCAGCGCTGGCTTAGCCCCTTGTGGTGTAAAATCTCACGCCTGGAGCCCTGTACTCTCCTGGTGCCAGCTGCAATTTTATTGGTGGTCTGTGACTTCAAAGGCCTCCCCTTCTGTATGGCTGGGCTAGGCAGGCTGAGCAGGCCTGTGCCCAGGGCACTGAGGAATTCCCCTGGGGACCTGGACCCAGCCTTCTTTCTAGCCTGCCCTGCCTCTTTCTTTCATATCCATAAAAAAATCACTTTCCCAGTTCACTTTGTGGCCATGCAGATGGGGAGTAACCACCTATTTGGGAGACTTCATCAACCTACATGTCCCAGGTGTGCAGGCAAGACACTGCCGACCAAACATCTGTTCACTGTCCCAACAAGTTCCATTAATTTTTTTTTTTTTTTTGGTACTGAGGATGGAATCTGGGTCCAATTTACTATTGAGCTACATCCCTAGTCCTTTTTTTCTTTTCAGGCAGGGTATAGCTAAGTTGCTCAGGCTGGTATTGAACCTGCGATCCTCCTGCATTAGCCTCCTGAGTCACTGGTCTATAGAAAGCTGCTGGTGTCTCTCTCTGGCAGTCCTGAAACTCAATGAAATGTTCAAGACGCACTCAGCATTAGAATCTCAACTCTGATATTTCAATAAGCTGTGTTCCTTTGGGAGATCCCCAACCCCTCTGTGCCTCAGTTTCCTCATGGGGATTAGTTAATACATTTGAATAGTTCCTGGCACCTGGTAGGTGTTTTGGAAATGTCTGTTATTATTATTATGGTCATGCATATGCCTCATCTTGTTGACCGATTCCACATGAGTACATATGCCCTGCCAACAAATGAGATGACAGTGTTCACTGTTTCTTTCCCCCATAACACCAACAGGCACCCTAGCACACCAGTCCAGAAGGATGTGGTGGCAAGAGTGGCCCAGCTCCTACTTTGTCTTTCTATTTGATTAAGCGAACATGGACAAGTTTGTAAGCCCATGAAATCCAGGTCAATCATGGACAGAGGGGAGCTAAGAATAACCTGTTTTACCCAGTGGCATAGAATTTACATGAAGTTTATGGAAAGTTACTAGTAAATAGGAACAAAGTAGAGTGCCCAAGGCCACAGGAGGCACCTGGTGCATGCTTGTTCTCCTGGAGCTGTGCACACGGTAGCTAAATAACCACTTGGTGGGATGAGGTCCTTCTAAAGAGTATACATTAAACTGGGCAGTGGCATTAGTCACTGGCTTCACCAGCCACCACTGGCCACACCTTCTATAGTCGCCACACTTAGAATACACTTAGATGAGCTGACAGGCACGAACCCCTTGAGAACAAGGACTGTATCTTCTCCTTCACACTTGCTAGCATCTGGTACCACTCCATGCAAACCTCATCAGACATGACCCCAGCAGAAGTGGCCCCGGCTGTCTAAAATACTCTCCAGAGGAAAAGCAAGAGAAGCTAAAGAAGGAAAAGACACCCTCCAACCTACCCAGGATCTTGCTAGAGATGGAAACTAATGTGGATGGAAACATGACAGCAGAAAAATACACACTGTTTTGAAGTCTGCCCACCTGGGAGTCAAGCCACATTGAAAATCAATAAGGCATCAAGGCCGGGAGCTCAGAGAGCCAACTGGATACCTGCTTGGGCCTCCTTTAAAGCAGGGAAACCTTTGAAGTTGCAGATGACCAATAAAAATACAGCTGGCATTTACAGCTTCAATCCCTCCTGCCTTTGCTTTTCCCTACACTGCTAAAGCTGCAGACAAAGCTGCCCCAGGCAGAAATCTAGGCCTAGGAGCATAGGACCGCTTCCCTAAGGACAGTGGCTCCTGGTGTCCACTAACCAGGGATTGTGATCAACTGTAAGCATGCTGGCACATTCCCAGGACAACCCCATCTTACTTCTGGCCATCAGAGGCAGTGGTTGAGGGGATCTCGAAGTATATAAGATAAGCTCCGTTAGAAGAGGTCTAAGTTGTGGCCTGCTAAGCCCCAGGGAAGCTCTTGCCCTTCTGTGAGACCCTTTTTGTATTTGGTATGCTTTCACATCCACTGCTTCATTCTGTTTGTTTTTCATGCCTCTGACATC
This sequence comes from Urocitellus parryii, assembly GCF_045843805.1. Taxonomy (NCBI): domain Eukaryota; kingdom Metazoa; phylum Chordata; class Mammalia; order Rodentia; family Sciuridae; genus Urocitellus; species Urocitellus parryii. The sequence goes on from NC_135542.1 coordinate 67,254,201, forward strand.
AGGAGAAGAACAGGCCCCCTGAAACGACCCCCTCCACCAAAAGAGGGAGCAATCAAGACACAACAGAGTTAAGAGACTAGTCTAAAAAGGCCGCAGAAATAACAGTAAATGGGCACTAGACCCTGATTCTGCCCAATGCCTAAGTGAAAGGTGCTACACTGAAGGCTCTTTTCATTGTTTTTTCTATTCAATATTCATAGGAAGTTCCATGACCTTACTTTTCATTCAGTACATACATAACAGGTTCTCAGGACCAGGGCCTCATGGTCTAGTCAGGAATACAAGATTTAGAGACATAAAACTTCCAGGAAAAAAGCTATCTCAGAGTGCATGGAGGATGTTATACTATACAATATATATGGGCAATGTCAGGCCTAATGACCAAGCTGAGCTAATGTCAATAAACAGAGAACTATTAGGAAATTCATTAATCAAGGTCTTGTTTATACTCCTATTTGTCAACCAAATTATTTGTTTGACTTGTGGCCTCCTTGGTTTATTATGGTCATTTCTGTCATCAGCAGAGCTGAGCTGATGGAATTTCACACATAGGAAGAAAGGTCTGCACATGGCCTTGCTACGCTGTCTTGGTCAGCCTTCCCAGGATGAGAGCTCTTGGCAGGTCTGAAGTCTGTGTTCAGTTAACAGTCACTCTTTATAATCCAGTGATTTGGTGGATCTTAATTGATTTGCTAATCACTGCTTCCAGTTTCCAGAAATAAACTGGGGAAGCTGACCTCTGAAGCACCCTCCTGCTCTTGGGGGAATGTCCTCAAAAAGCCACTCCAGGATGAAAACACAGCAGCAGGGCTAACAGGAGGACTAGCAGCTTTCCAAGGCCACCTAACATCCTACCCCCTCTGCTACTGGTCTCCACCTTTTCTCGCTGTCCTTGCACCCCCACCTCCATGCACACACTGTCTTCTTCTTCACTTGTTTCACACTTGAATCTCCCACTGCCTTTCCTCAATCCCAGCCCCAAAGACAAGCTCCTCCAGAAATCCTCCTCCTATCCACATAAGCCAGAACCGCTCAGTCCCAACAACGGTCTCCGCTCCATAAGCACCTTTCATACACAGCTTTGTGAAATGTGCCCTTCAACTGGTAAAGATGTGTAAGTTCTTTGCCAACCTTACACGTCTCACAGCTCTGTATTCTAGTTCTTTGACCCCATTCCTCCACCAACTCACATACACGTGTTTGTTCACATGCACTGCTGGCCCAATAGAGTGTAAGCTACTCAGTACAAATGGAATTATGTCAAGAAGGGGTTTGCCTCCCCCCAGGACAGTTAGATATCCCTACTTAAAGCCCTGCCCTTAAGCAAATAGGGAATGAGAATTACCTTGGTAAGGAGCAGCGCCATTCCCCACTTTTATCTCTTACGTTGTGCTAATTTCTGCGGTTTATGCCTTCTCTGAGGTGGTGCTTCCTGTTTGGGAAATAAATGTGAAATGATTTCTCCATTACAAGTGACAGATCACAGTAGGTTTCTGGGTAGCAGGCAGGGAAACCACCTCATAAAAGTAGACATCCTTTATTACTTTGAAGGGAAAAGAGCGAAGGGCCTTGTGGAGAGTGGGATCAAGGATTGGATTTCTTCAGAATCATTGAGTAATATCTATCCTCAGCAGCTGCCCTATGGATTCTGACACATCTCAAAAAAGCAAGCGTCTGGAAAATGTAGTCAGGATCTCTTACCTTCTGCAAAAAGCTACTGTGCAGTCTGTTCCTTTGTAGTTGTATTTTTTTTTTTTTTAAGTCAAGCCATCTTGGAAAAATCAGAAAGCAGATGCGCTCATAATTGAACTTGGCAAGAGCAATAGAAACCTCGTTATGGGTGTTACAGGCACTCGCACCTCAATTAACCTGCAGGGTGAGGGGCTGTTGGTTTCTCTGCACAGATGTCTGGGGATAAGAGAGTCTCGAGGGCGAGAGATTTGGGTACCCTGAGACCCCTCCAGAAGCTGAGGGCCTGAGACCTCCACCCAGCCTGGACTCCCTCTCTGGGCTTTGGAGTCTCACGTCCAGGGAAATCCCTGGACCCAGGGCCCCGCTCTGACGAAGCCCTCTATGCCTGGTGGCCCACCTCAGAGCAGACAGACCAAGCGAGAACCGAGGCTGGCTCTGCTCTGACAAGTACGACCTGGTGCCGAATTTTACTGTCCGCCATTTACCATTCTGACGGGGAAAACAAATTTAAAACACCTGGACATTTATGTCTCTGATGGTCGAGTTGCACTGTTCCATTATATTAAATAAGCCAGGCTGTGGGCTTCAAAGGCCGCCGGCCTCCTGGAGGCAGCCAGGGTGCAGGGCCTTTGTTAGCAGCTCTTGGAGCGGGTGCCTGGGCCCGCCTGCGCCTGCGCCTGCGCCCTGCCCCTGCCGGGAGCGCCAGCTGCGCCGCGTGCCCAGGACTCTGTGTTGCGCCTGCGCCGTGGTCTCCCTGACAGGGCGGACCTCACAGCCGGCTAAGGAGTGCTTCTGGCTGCTTTCCCTCTCCTCTCCCTCCACACACGTGGAACTTGAGCAGCTATCAACATTTGCCCGGGCTTGAGTTCCAAAGGTTGATTGAGGTTTCCTCTGTCACCAAGCCGCTCACTGGCAAAGTGACTTGGAGACATGGTTTCTTCATCTTTGTTAAGAGGACATCAGTGGCGGGCAGCTGTTTGCGTGGCTTACCTCTCTCCCCAGCCACACGCTGCTCTCAGTGCACCCCTGGCCTCCAGATTTACTCAGAGGCCAGAACTTGGAAACTCAAGAGGTAGTTCCTGCGAGTTTAATTTCCTCTCCTGGAATAAAAAATTTAAGAACTCAAAAAAGCCCTAAAGGTGATTTGCCTCTTCAAATTATAGCACTAAAGTCAGGCCACCAGCAGTCATATATAGGTCAGAAGTAGACTCAGTCCTGGCCTGGATGTTGTTGAGTTCATTGGCCCCAGAGATACTCAACTAAACTATCCCAGGGGGCCTCGGGGCTGGAGGAATCAGCAGCCAGAGAGGCCACTCCACTACCTTACCCAGACCCCCAAGTTGGAAGGGCCTTTGAACCCCCATACTACCCAGGACAGGACGTATCCACCTGTATGTACAGTTTGCCATCCCTCCAAGCCTCAGGGGAGCCTTTGAGATTTAGACTGGTTTGCTTTGCATCTGTGAAAGTTACTCTACTGTAGACCAGAGTGGGAAGGACCTTCAGGAGCCCAGAAAATTCTCCATTAGAGTATTTAGAAGAAATCCTCTGTTAACCCATAATAGGACACCAATAGCAGATGTTGGAGGTTGAAGCAGTCTCCAGAGAGCCCCTGACCAAAGCCTACCTTCAGGCAGGAACGGTACTCATCCCCATATTAAGTCTGCAATAAAAACCCAAAGGAAGGGATAAATATGAGTGCCTCACCTGGTCTGCTCTATATTTATTTCTGATCCTAGTTACTTATAATTAACCAGATTCTAAACTGACCTGCTTGGGAAGTTTTCTGTTCTTAAGCAATAATGATAATACTTTCCTTTTATTATGTGCCTATTTCCACAGTGTGGTGCTGCATAACCCCTTGAAATAGGTGAGGTAGGTATTAATGTCACTATTTCACAGATTAAGCACTCAGCATAAGGTAATGCCAAGGTGAAACTCTTCTAAAAGCCAGGTCTCCAGAGTATCTGTCATGGTCTTATCCTCACCCCATAATGCTATAAAATAGTTTTTTCCCCAGCTGCAATTGAGCCTACACCATTTGCTTGTTCAGCAATTTTATTTCTTAATTAAAAGCATGTGTTGCATTCCCAATTATACAGATAAAAAGCATGAGATAAGATTATGTTTAAAATGTGATTTCAACTTTGAAAAAGTATGTGTATGTTATACTCACATAGAATAAAATAACCCAAATAAAATACATCAAAATATTAACCTTGGTTATATATGGATGGTGAGAATGTGGTTGACTTCTACTGTCTTCCTTTCACCTCTGTGTATATTTTTAAGACTTTTAAGTATGTGTTAATTTTGAATTTTAAAACAAGTTAATTTAAAATTTGAGTTCTGACTCAGGAGACTGTGCAAGAGTAAACTTCAGCTCAGCACCATCTGTGTCATCATGAGTTTTAAAATGGCACCAATCCAGTTGGGATGGCAATTACCAAGAGAAAGCATGCAGTTTAGCACCCCAAGCAAAGCCCCAAATTAATGGCTGTTAGCCATCACAATGGTCGATTTCTCAGGGATCATTCCAATTAGGATCTTCTCTGTGGCTTACAACACCAGCCCTCTGACTTCAGACAAGGAGCATCTGCAGCACAGCTGGAGCAGCTGGTTTGGAAAATCAATCACTGCCCAACAACTGTGCAACTGATGGCCCATCAATCAGAAACATAAGGCGTTTGCTCCATTTATAAAACACATACATTTGCTTGCAAATCTGCAAATGCAATAAGCAGCCTGAGTACCTCCAACGCTGGAAAAATGGCAGCACCAGTCACTTTTGCCTGTAAAGAATCATGGACTGGCATCTCTAAATGGAGGGGTTCCACTGCAAGAGCCTGGGGAAGACCCCCACTGACCTCTAAAGCCTCTGCTATCCACAGGGACCCTGAGTCCTCTTAATACACCCAAGGCCAGCTTTGAGATTTCTGTTGACCCTGACAACTGTCATGCTATAACTCTGTGAGAACCCATTCGTACTTGAGGAATTTCTTTGAGATTTTCTAAAATGGCTTTTTTTTTTTTTTTTTTTTTGCCATTTTATACAGCCTATCACACACATCCCTGGCCCCTGCCAAGACTGTTTAACTTGTTCTTCTCTGTGTAATATCGATGATGATGAACATCACATGCTGCTTTATGATTTATAAATTATCTCATTTGATTCTGAAAATTCTATGAAGTAAACATTAGCATTAACAGAAAAGATGAGGAAACTGAAAGGGAACTAAGAAGAAAGAATGTTGTATAGTATTTGTCAGTGATATGCTCAACTATGCTAAACACTTTTCCAATAAGAGATGCTTTATTCTTAGGACAATCCTGAAAAATGTCTATATTCTAGGCCCATTTTATATATAAGGAATTAAGACTCAGAAAGGAAAAAGAATCAGAGAAGTTGTGAGACATACCAAGGTTACAATGGCAAGCGATGGATATAGACTGGGATTTAAACCTGGGACATGTGATTGCACATCCTTAAATTTTTTTCCAGCTATAGTTTTGTTAATTGACATGTAATAATATTTATGGAGCACAATGGGCTATTTCAACACATGTACAGTGTGTACTGATCAAATCAGCATAATTATGACTAAGGTTCTATGAGTATGTTAAGGGCATAGTTCTTAAAGTCATATAAGCTTTTCTGGTTGATTGATAATTTGGAGTCTTGATTTCTTTTCTGGAGGGAAGACTAGACCAGAAATATCTCTGAATGGCCCAGCCTGAAGTCCAAACTCATTCCTGAGAATAGTTCCCCATGACCTAGCCTTGCCCATCAGCCCCAAAGCTAGAACTCGGGGTTTGAGAGAAGGCCACCTTCTCTCAGATTCTGCTTTCTCAGCCCAGAACTGCAGGCTGTTTGCTCCAGAAAGGATAATTTCTGAAATCCCAGGACCCACCTGCTCTGATTTGGTGGAGGAAAGAGTAAGCTGCCTCTACCGAGGCTTTTACATCCTTTCTCTCCATGAGCAAGGAACACATACCATTGGGTGGGCAGAAGGGAATGCTGCTGTGGCTCCATTCCTGCTCTGAGCAATGCAACTGTGGAATTACAACATCATCAGAAAACTTCAGGCAGCAGAAGCAGACTGCCAAACCACATCACGCCTGGGGGTGAGCCGTGAAACACCGGGGCAAGCGGTGCCCAGAGAGTTTGGCTTGGTTAATGGTGTTCAGAAATAATAATTGTAGAGAGCAGTTATTGAGCATTTACATGTGCCAGGTGGAAAAGCGATTGAACTTTCCTGTATGGTTCCAAGGGAGGACCACAGGGAAGAAACAAAAAAGGACAGACTTCAGGACGTAACGGGAAGAACAGAGCTATGCAGAGAAACAGAAGGCTGCGTTGGTGGGTAGTGGGGTCTCCTCACTGGAGCTGTTCTTTCACAGAGTGGAGGAGTCCTTTCTATGATGCTTTAGATATAACTATGGGATAGAGGAGCAGAGAGTAATATTTGAAGATCTTTAACATCCCTGTCAGCAATGAGGTGCCTATGATTCTACTTCTGTGTTTTAGCCACCTGTCTTCTCTCTTCCATTCTTCAAACCAAGCCATGCTGACATTTTCCAGATGGTAGTTGCTATATCCCAAAAGCTCCTACAGGGGCAGGAGCATGAGGACTTCTTTTCCCTGTATCTTCCCGCAAAGATGGGAACATGGTGGTGTTAGTTCACGTTCAGAGGCCTTCCTACAGTCCAGAACACAGCAACATTAGATAAAACCTAAGATGAGAGTGTTAAAGACAGAGCTCCAGTAGCTCAAAATCACATAAATATCTCCAAAGACCTGAAACAAACAAACAAACAAACAAAAATAAGACCAGCTAGCAAACAGCAGCAGCATAGCTCTTGCAGGATAGCAAGCCCTAAAAGTGCCCAACAGAGGTAAATGGATTCAGACCCATGGTCCAAAATCAGGGTTGGGCTGGAGTTTGCCTGCTTGTGAAATGAGGTAGAAAATAGCTCTGACTGCTGCTGAGGCTCTGATTGAGCTGGAGGGTCAGGGAAACAGTGCAATCTCTAAGCCAGGACTCAGGGCCAGCTCCGGCTGGCTTGAGATGGGAGACCCAAGGCACAACACCAGGCCTGGACTATAGGACTTTAATGTATCTACATACATGGAATCCAGGACTCAGAACCTCTGCAAAACTGCTAAGTGGGGGACATGGGGGAGGGAAAGAGAGAGAAAACGCCAAAGTCCATTCAAAATGAGCTTGTGAACAAAAATTCCAAAACACCTAAGGAAAACTAACCTTTAGGGGGAAAAAAAACTCTATTGGGAAATGTATTCATTCCAAAAGAAATAAAAATAAAAGAAAATTCCAAAAGCAAAATTAAAATAAATATATTTATGTAAAGGAGGCAAAACAAAAGAAAAATTATATTTTTTTAAAATTATGTCACAGAACATAAACAAGTCAAGAAGACAAAGATATAAAAATAAATAAAACCCAAAACAATGAAAGTAAAAAATATAGTTAATAAATTAAAAATTTAGTAGAATAGCTTCTATATGACATACAGTAAAAGAGAGAAAAAATGAATTAGAAAATAGTACCAAGGTATTTAATCAAAATGTAGCATAGAGTGAAAAATAAATTATATATGCAACTCAAGAGACCTGGAGGATAGATTGAGAGACTCAAACACATGTTTGATAGAAGTCCCACTTTAAAACAAAGAAAGCAGGAATAACAGAAGTAACAGAGACAATGCAGGGAATTTTCTGAAACTAAGGAGCTATAACTCACCAAATTTAAAGTAGTCACTGAATACAGATGAGGATAAACACCTTGATACATCCGAGTGAAACTGCAGACCATCCAGGAGAAGAGGAAAACTATAAAGTTCCTGGAACTGGCCCTATCAGAACTCAGAAAAGGAGAACTCAGGGAAGCCCAGGGCTGGAAACTGTAAATTCTTGAACTTGTTTCTACAACAGGGAGATTGGCCCCATCAGCAGGAAGGAGCAGGAGTGAGGAGCTGCGGCCACTGTCCTGAGCCTGAATTTGAGGTCTAATGTGCAGAGAAGGCCTGTCATGCTGGGCTCTGGGGAAGCTGTGTCTGTTAGGCCCCACCTATATGCCACAATGCCCCAGGTTCTTTACACGAACTCTCAGAGCCATTGTAGCTGTCTCTGGCATTTGGGATGAACACAGAATCCAGAACTTCTTCTTTTTTTTTTTTTTTTTTTTGCCACTGAAATAATCCCTGATTCCCAAAGAAGCAGGTCTTTTGAAAGGCAATGGATTCCTTTCTTGGCAATTACCAATTGCTGGTTTTCTTTATTTCGTAACTTTCAGTTTTTCCCACAGTTTGTCACTCTGGAAAAAATGTGGAAATGGGGCTTTCACATGTTTGAGATGGAGAACACTCTCCTGCTGGAAAAAATGAAATCTCTGACCTGGAGCCCCAAGTGTGATTCAAACTTTCCACAGAATCAAGATCTCTACTTGCAACTTGAGAGGCAAAATTAAGTTGTAATATTCCAGCAAATAGCTACAGCCATTCAGAATGCTACTCCTGGCTCCTTGGCTGGATCACAAACCAATGCAGAGGCAAATTTAATTACCTGTCAGGAACTAAATAAAAGGTTTGCTTCATCTAATACTCCCAGCGTGCGGGACAGCTATGAAAACAAGTCTGACGCTCAATCGATTTGCTGTTTACAGAGGCCCAAAGAGGCACTGAAAACATACAAATGGGCTACTTGAAGCTTTGGGAAGTTTAAATATTCTTTAGTGCATGTGCTCCATCTTCCTGAGCTAGACTCCAAGCCACTGCCTACCACCAATAGGTCTTGCATCTATGCCTTAAAAATATCCAATAATCTTTCCTTTCTGGTGCCAAAAGTGGCTGGTAAGGTGAGTCCCAGTGCACTAGGTTATCCACAACAGGATGCTCACCTCTCCTAGAGAGAATCCTGCCTACTCATCAAAACCTCCAGGCTGCCTTTATCCCCAGCAGCCCCAGCCATCAGTGAGTCATGGTAGAAAGACTGTTTTGGCACCAGGAGACTTTGGTGAGCAAGGCTAAGATCCATTGCTCTTAACCTCAGTTTCCCCAACTGACACCTGGGGAAACCTTCCCTGCCTATTTGCAGGGGTATCACAAGCCTGAGCGGAATGGTTGTTTCAAAGGAGCTGGGCCGTGTAAGGAAGTCTTCTTAATGCAGATTAAGACCTGCAGTGTTCTTTCATTGCCTGGATTTGGAGGCCCCAAGACCAGGGAAAGAGCAATTTCTGTGTTCACAAACGTGGAAACGGCAGCTGTAAGTAGCACACTGAGGTCAGAGGGAAGGGGAGGACAGAGCCGTGGTGTGGACTGTGCAGGGAGATGGGCAGAGGCAGCTGGCTCCCAGCACAGCCCAGGGGGGACCTGGCCATCCAGACCTCCCCTCCAAGGCTTTGCAGAAAGAAGTGTGGGCCCACAGATGAGCTCGAGAGAACCCCACTCAGCTTTAGGAAACCCCAAGAAGCTACAAAAGCCGTAGTTAATTAGAAACAAAGGGTAAAATTGGGACTGAGGAAAAGAAATTCAATTAAAACTATTTTTTTTTCCTGGGCCTAAAGTCAGCAGTATTGATTTTCAGAGCCAGGGCCCTGCATGGCTGTATGCATTACTTAACTTCTCAGAGTCTCCGTTTCTTTACTTATAAAATGGACTTTGAAAAAGTAATTAACTTTTTAAAGTGATAATCACTTAGGTGAACAACTCTTGTACCTTAAGGTTTCTGCCACTTTTCACCAGGAGCCTAGAGGATTTCAGAGGATGTACAGATTCATTTGTGCCCCCTGAATGCTTGGGAAGGGGGTTACAGAAAGGGCAGTCTGGGGCCCCCTAAAGCCAGTTCAGACCTGCAGCAGTCTCCTCAGCCCCATCTCATCAAGCCAAGTGGGCACAGTTTTTCAACTTAAAGACACCAGGTCCTGGCATGAATATCCTGAACTTGTATGGGATGGATTAAAACAGGGTGTCTCCATCTCCCCTAAACCTGGACCCCCCGGGTACTGCCACCACTCCCAGCAGCACTCCCAGGACCAGAGAGGCCTCAGGTCTCTTTCTCGCCACACCCCTACCAGATAGGGCCTGGTGCATGCTTGACACAACTGGGCCAGCACCAAAGCCTGTGACTCCGTCACTCTTCTGGCCCTTGATAGGTAGGGTCACAGGAGCTCTGCCCACATCCCCACCTCCCTGTTCTTCACAGATCTGCTCCAAGTGTACTTCTTCATCTGGCCACAAAGAACCTCACCCTCCACCTGGCCAAGTTCAGGGAGGCTCAGGATACCCCACACTGCTGGCCCTGAGCTAAAGATGGAAGATGACAGCGTCTAGAGAGCCCTAGACTCCCTTTTCCAAGATCAGGGAGAAGAAAGGTGCTCCCTGCGCATCTTTAAGGAACTGGTGATCAGGAAGACACAGCATTCTCTAGTTCTCTCCTTGGTGTTGTTTTTTCCTAAGCAGTGCTAATAAAAATCCCTAACCCACGTGGCAGCCCCACTGCTCATCAGCTATTAGCTGCCCTCAGGCTGTGCCAGTCTGTTTATATTATAAATAAAGGCTGAAATATGCAGCTTGCTCCATGCAGGCTCCTTAGGGGCTGATGGGAGCAGAGCCAGCCCCCTCTCTCCTGCTTGCCCTCCTCCTACTGGGCAGAACAGAACCTTTGCCTGAAGCCAGCTCTTTTGGACGTTAACAAACCACTACAAGGACCTGCGATCCATCCCTGGAATCCAGGTTTAATTATTTAGGAGGAAGAGTGCTTTTTGCTCCCCCCAAGCTCTGCAGGCCCCCAGAGCCCGTGGAATCATTGTTCAATGCTTATTACCGCCGCAGGCCCCCGGGCGCGGTGTTGCAGAGACCTCATTTCAATATTTACCACTTAGATCACTTAAGGGCTGTCAGCTTTAATAACATTTTATCAATTGGATACTTATATTATTCACGGCTTCATAAAAATAACAAGACCTGCCTTGGCATTTCAATCATACCCAGGCTAATTTTGGTGACTGCTCAGGGATTTCGTTTTTATTAACATTTAGATCCACTGTGACTGATCCTCTTCCTGGATGCCTAGTATGGAGGTGGCCACACCAGCAGGCGGGGAGGAACAAGCTGCAGAGCTCTTTGCTGTGGGCCTATGGCATGGGGAGGCACAGAGTTGATACACCAACTGGCCAGGCTGAGACCCCTGCCCAATTGTGTAACTCGTTCTCAGTAGGTGGAGTGGCTCAGGGCTCTGTCGGTGGAAAACTGTCCTCTAGCCCTTGACAATCTGTCCCAGCCTTTTCCTCCCCACTCCTGGGCTGTAGCCTCTATTCAAATGTAGCTCCATGGGGACAGCCTCTACTTTGCCCTCCACCTGCAGCATTCCGAGGTCACCTCCATCACCAAGTCCTCCCCTGCTCCCAAGAGCCTGTGTCAGGGTGGGTGCTCAGTGTGTGTCTTGGGAGACAGAGGTACCTCTGGCCCTTCTGGTTGCTCCCTGTGCTGATTCTGATGTCCTCTTCTCTCTCCGGCGACAGAGTTCAGCCTTCCTTGAAGCCACCGCTCCTTTCCCTTCTGCCCTCCCTCAGGAACATGGTCCATGCTTCCTCGCTCTTCCAACATTTTGCTTTCTGGGCCAAAAGCTGGCAAACCTCTTCCTGTCTCTAAGGGGTTTGCTGTTGCTAGTAGCTACATGGCAATTCCAGGACTTTTATATAGTCATGATCTTGGCTACACCCCCCAGAAACGTTGCCCGTTTAGAGGAAACACCATTTTGTGCAGTGGCTGCCCCAGGTCCAGTGGCTCCTGCCTCCTGTCACTACTTCTCTTCTTTACTGCTCCCCAGGCCGGGCCTCCTTCACTGCCCCAGGGGCCCTCAGCTATGCCGCCTCAGCAGCCTCCTCCCTCGTCTCTCCTCCCTCTCTCCCTCCAACCAGTTCTCCTCCCAAATGCCATGGGTCTTTTATTCACGGCTTAGAATGCTTCTGTGGATTTTTATTTTAAGTCTCTACCCCTCTGCCTCTGTGCTCCGTGCCTCCACTCTTGGCCTCATCCACAGCCCTTCTCAACTTACAGAGCCTTTGCCATACCTCCCTAGAATGCCCTGCCCATTGCCCTGCACATGGCCAACACCAGTCTCTGCTTTAATGTCATCTAAAAGACACCTCCCCAATGCCTTCTGTAATGTTTATTTCTCCTTCCATCCTGGTCGTCAACTATCTTGGTCTTTGTAGTCTCCTTGGGAATGATCACAACTTACAATTTTTAAATCATCTTAGTTAAACAATTTAGTTTCCTTCATGAACTCAGAGACTAAAATGGGTACATAGTAGTTGTTTAATAAAAATGAATGGATGAACTTATCCCATTCCCTTATTCCTTTTCTCTTATGAAAATCCCACCTCCCTCAGCCACCTTCCCTCTCACATCATCTTGAGTATACTGATAAAGATAATCAGACTCTTATGGACCAGTCACATTGTTGGAAAATGTCAGACTAGTGTTCACAGCCCATCATCCATAGTGCTTAGGGACATAGGCACAGAAGGCAGACTGGGCTCACTTGTCATTTTGTGCTCTTGGGTAGGTCCCTGAACTTTTTCTGTGCTTCTGTCTGTTCATCTGCAACTGCGGTCAAATGGTTATTGTGAGGATTAAATGAGTTGATATGTGTACAGTGCTTAGAGCAGTGCCTGTCCCAGAACAAGTGCTCCATAAATGCCAGCCAGTACTTTACATTGAGAATGGCCCTCTCCATTCACAGAGAGAGTTGATCCCTCTTCACTTGCCCTGCTCATCCCACCCTGCCCAGAGACTTGGGAGGCTGGTCACCATTGACCACTCCCAGGGAAGGGCATCCAATGAATCTCAGACTCCCTTGCTTCCCTGCAGTGGAGGCTGCGGGTGGGGATGGGTAGAGGCTGGGGTGGATCCTTGCTGCAGGCTCACCAGGCAGACCTATCTCCATAGGGGAGAAACACACTTTCTTGCAAGAAGCATCTTCTCATTCTTACCTGCTCTGTAAGGCAGGCTCCTGGATCACCTTGCAAAGCCAATTCCTTGCAATAGGGGCCTAAGGAACTGTTTCTCCCAACGCTCCCAGGAAAGGGTTGCCACATCCGCACGCCCCGTGGATCCACCAATGCCCCTGAAGAGAAGGGCTAGCCTTTCTTGTTACGCATGAGGCAGGTGAGAGCCTGGCCTGCTGCCCCTCTTCTAGCTGGAATCCTTCAAACAGCAATGTGGTGGGGTTGCCAGGCCCCCTTTTGTGCCCATAAGCAGTGTCGGTTCTGTCAGTAAATTTGTCTATTGCTTGAAGCTTCTGTGTCTATTAGGGAGGTTGCAGGGCTGCAAGGTTCCCAGCCTCCTGGGGCTGCATGCGTTCTCATGCACATGTGTGTGGAGCCATGTGAAGTCAGACTTATCCTTTTGACACCCTGGGTCATCTGGGTTCTGTCCTCCCAAACGTTCTAAATTGCAGGAGAAATCGCCCTGACAGAACCTCTCGCTGACAGACAGTGTCTTTTGTTACACAGGGGGTGCTGATCCTTCTCTAATCAACAGCTTAATTAAGTCTGCCGAGATGAAAGCGTCATTTTTACTTTGGGAGCTAATATTTATAGACAACCCTCTCCCCGGCCCCTGCGCTGGAGGTGTTAACAACTTGAGAGCTAAATCAAATAAAAATTATAAAACTCATTTCTTCACTCTACAAAAATCACTGGCAAACTCAGAACTCTCCAGACTGTGAGCAGCTCCATAAAGCAGATTTGTTCATGCCACAGAGCCCAGCCCAGGCTTGGCACACACTGGGCACTTGGGAAGCATTTGTTGAAGTTTGAAAAAGCAGAGTCTTTTGGATGGTTCCATTCTCTGGCAGGAATCAGTATGGCACGGTGGTGAAGAGCTTGGCTTGAGAATTAAATCCTAGCAGTCTCACCCCTCAGCTCTATGACCTTGAGCGAGCTGGGGAACATCTCTAAGCCCCAGCTTCTGTGGCTATAAAATGGGACAGTAATAGCACCTATCTTAAAGCCCACAGCACTGCCTTTGGCACATAGGAGCACATTTAGCACTGGCTACTAGGAGCAGAAGTGGTGGCAGTAGAGGTGGAGGTGCCAACCTCAGAGCCTCTACTTCTATCGAAAGATCTGCCAGGCAGCTTTTCAGATGTCTTGTTTCCCAGACTACTCAGTTCTGTTAGCAGTGTCTTAGGGAAATGCAAATCAAAACCATAATGAGACACTAGTCCGTGCCTGCTTGGCCAGCTATAATAAAGAAATCTGGAAAATAACAATGTTGGCAAGGATGTTGAGAAATTGGAATTCTCATACATTGTTGGTGAGTTCAACGGTGCAGCCACCGTGGAAAACTGTTTGGGGGTTCCTCAAAAAGTTAAACATAGCCCTGTCATACATCCAATAATTCCTAGGTATACGTCTTAGTCTGCTCAGGCTAGTATAAAAAGTACTGTCATTTGTAAATAATAGAAATTTATTGCTTCTAGTTCAAGATCAAGGAGCCAGCAGACAGGGCCTGGTCAGGGTTCCTTCTGTGTGTCCTAACAAGATGGGGGAAGGAAGTCCCTTCAAACCTCTTTTATAAAAGTACCAAGCCCATTCTTAAGCGCAGAGCCCTCATGACCTAATCTCCTAGAGAGGCCACCTTTTAATATCATCACAAAGGGGATCAGGTTTCAACAGGAAATTTGGAGGGACACTAACATTCAGGCAATAGCAGTATACATCCAAAAGAATTGAAAGGCGGAGACGGACACTTGTATATCAGTGTTCACAGCAGGATCATTCATATTAAAAATGTAGGATGAACATAAATGCCTGCCAACTGGTATATTGAATAACAAATGAAGTGTACAGTGGAATATTAATTAGCCAATAAAAGGAATATAATTCTAATACATGCTACAACATGGGTAAACCTTAAAGATATGCTAACAGAGTATGCCACATATTGTTGATTCCATTTATATGAAATGTCTAGAACAGACAAATCCATAGAAAAATAAAGTAGATTAGTGGTTTCCATGATTATCTACCCCTTTATAGTTGGGGATCTAGGAAGAGACGGTTACAGGGTTTCTTTTGGGAGTAATGGAAATGTTCTGAAATTAGTGGTGATAATACTAAGAGCCACAGAATTGTGGGCCTCCAAAGCTCATGTTCCACAGGTCAGAGGGACAGAAATGGGTCACCCAATGCCCATTTCTCCCAAGCAAGGAGCTCCCTGCAGCACTAACCATTGTCTAGCTAACACACGTTCCCCTGAATGTCCCACTGATCTTCACATTGACTAAACGCCTCACACACAGGGCAGTGAGGAAGTCCCTGTTTTCACTCATTTGTCTCCTCCTGCCCCATGTAAGAAGGCTTCTTGTGACCTTCAGAGGCTTTAACACACAAAGATGAATGAGGTATTGGGGGCAGCTGTAAAGAAACAGGAGAGGAGGAAGGTTTTCCATTTCGGATATTGGGATGAGAGGTGAGACAAAGGGAGGCACCAAGGAAGGGAGTGGCGAATGGACAGTATATAGAAGGAACCATGAGGAGTCCTGCCTGCCTGGAGTAAAAAGGGCAGAGATGAAGGGACAGGAGCAGAGTGGTGGTGGTGGTGGGGGTGCAGAATTACAAAGCCATGGGCAGGAGGCTAAGGAGGGAGGCCCACTTTGGCACTTGTTGACTAGGGGACTGATGGGAGAGTCTCCAAGGTGTAAGCTGACCACGTGGAAAAGTCACTAAAACAAAAACCACTTACTTGCTCATGGGCCTGTAGCTTCTGTGGGCAGCCAGACAGGCGTTAATAACCAGCCAAACGGGGGCCGTGTCTCGAGGAATGGAACCAGTGGAGAGTAAAACAAGCTTACACAAAAACTTTAACTCTGAGATATTCAGAAAAGGTCTGAAAATCCCAACGTTCTTTTTCATTTGATTCCTCTGGTACTTCACTGGAATAGAAGGGGACCACCTTCAGAACGAAGTTTCAACAGGCAGAAAAATAATGGCCTTGTTGTTTATTTCTGTAGCCATACCAAATCATTTCTTGTTAAGGCTGGAAGTGACCTTCGAGTCATTGATACTTTCACGTGAAACCCAAGTTCTGAAGTAATTAATGTCCTTGCCAAATCATTGTCCGACCTCTGCCTAAACCCCACCCACCACCCCAGTGACACTGTTGTCCCAATCTATTGGAGCAGCCCTCTCATGTCTTTAGGAATATCTGGCTTTTAGAAACTATTTCCTTAGATAACAAACTTGACCTCCTGCACCTTCCATTCAATGGCCTGTTTCTCTTCCTAGGGCTTGTTCTGAGGCACTTTTGCTCTTTCTTCTATGATGGCTCTTCAGTATTTTAAACCTATTGCATCCGAATCACCTACTCAGTGAGTCCTCTTTGTATTTATTTTGGGGGGGGGGAGGTACTGGGAATCAACGGCAGGGGTGCTCTACCATTGAGCTATTACCCTCAACCATTTTTATTTTTTATTTTGAGACAGGATCTTCTGGCTTTGAACTTGCATTCTGCCTCCCTCAACCTCCCAAGCCGCTGGAATCACATTTGTGCATCACCATGCTCAGCCCCTGCTTCGTATTTCTTAAGTGACATTGATTTAAAATTCTAAACTATCCAAGTCATTTTGCTCTTTTTTTCTTGTGCTACAACTTACTTCTTGGGGAAGGAAAAAATTCATTCTGTATTTCCTCTGAGATACTTTCGAACTTGCCCCCTCTGAACCACAGAGGGAAACCTCATGAAGGCATGGTCTCATCTCCTTCTCGCCTTCTAAATAATACACTCTTTGCATGATCGTGCATAGGCATGGTGTGGGACCTGGGACTCAATGCATCAACTATAGTATAGAAAGTTCTGAGAGGAATTCAACTGTAACAGCAGAAAGTAGCATCTAAAGGGTAAGGAGACCAACAGCAGCAGTCATCAAGGAGTTAATCCAATGAAGGTCTCAAGGAGGATCTCCCATAGATGCAAGGATCAGACATCCAGGAATATGCAATGCCCCAAGAACGAGACAGACCGCAACACCAGGAAGTTTTGCAGCAAGTGGCCAAGCCTCAAGCCTAGAGCCTTCATCTTCAGGAGAGTCGTGTTCTGTGAAAACCATCAGTAGTTACAAGCTCATAGTCACAGAGAGTGGTACCCCAGATCTGTATCTGGGTGAGGGACATGATCTTGGCCAGGTTGCCTGCCAGCTCTGGCTGGTTGCAGCCTCATTTCTGCCCTTTTGATTTTGAGCAGTCTGGACTCCTTGAGGTTCCTTCACATACTCGGCATATTTTTCACTTAATTCCCTGTTCTCCTCTTCCTTCCTCTCACTTGCCCTCCCAACATCTGGAATGGAAAGCCCTTCTCACTCTTCTCGGCTTCTTTACATCTGGGCTTCTCTTCTTGATCCAGCCAATTGGATGGCCCCACCACCTCATTCACCTTGATTCTTGGATTCTATGACAAGATGCTAAGACTTTTTTTCAGAAAAGAGTTTTGTGATTGATTACCAATGGTCACTCCAGGCATAGGAGGAAAGAGTAGTGGCATGAATGTTGACTATTTCCAAACTAGCAACAAGGACCTGGGACCAGGGTCAAATGGGAAGAGCTTTAAATGGTACTTGATGCTATTGAGTCCTGAGGTTGGAACGGAGCTACCTCGGTATCCTTCCAAAGAACAGGACTGAGGGGCAGGCTGACACCTAGCTGAGCCTGTTGGGAGTGTGGGGATATAGTGGACCAAGGCTGAAGACAAGGTGGGACTCAGCCACAATCTCCAGGCCAATATGAGGCTCTGGCCATTTTATAACCTCTCCAAATTATGCTGACTCTTGACTTTCCTCAGTTTGGGTGGTGAAGTTCTACAAACAAGAAGCATTTTGCAGAAATGATTTTTAACAGTAAACAAAAGGAGAATTCCACCTGTTTCAGGTTCCCCAAACCCAACAAAAACCAGGGGTGGAGATGTGGGGAAAGGAGATGAAATCAGTATAGAAATAGTTAACAGAGAGTTTCCTATAACCAGTAAATGGCATCATATGTGAAATTTCTTTATGTATATTTAAGAGGTTCATCACTATTTGGAAGGTTATACTGCTTGTGAAACCTGTAATGGAAACTGGCTGGGTTTTCTTTAAGTTATTTAATTGTAGAAACCCACATTCTTACTGAGGCACAGGAAAACTGGAGGCCATTGGGCTGGACTATGGAAAGAAGAAGGGCAGGGTATCTTGAGATGTTTGGAGTCTATCAAGACATTTGAGTAGGATTTTATGCAAATCTAATCAGCTCCAAAATCAAATCACAATTATTTAACCTATTATCTCTGGTCCACAGTAGTGTCAGTCACATTATCCTCACCAACCCCTAACCCTGTCAAGACAGGAAAAAATAGAGGAGTATTTACTTTTATTATTATGCATTCTGTTACATACCCAACTGTCACTAAGTACGTACAGCACCTTTAACTAAAGAAACTAATTGCAAGCCACTTTCAATATCCCTTGTTTTTTAATTTAATGCCCTTGGAGATATATAATTGGGCTGGAGGGAAGAATTTTCACTGAAGTCATGAATTTGCTATATAAATACAAACAAGAAAGAAAGCTAATACAGTAAGGGAATATGGGATTAATTTTGAAATTGTCTGATTAGTGGATTGCTGCCCATCAATAATTGCCTTATATTTTCCCAAGGCCCTCTCTTTATTGGAGTTTGGCACCGCATCTGCCCACAGTCTGTCAATCAGCCCTCGCAGCTGGGAGGGTCTGGAGACACCACAATTGGAAGCCTGCTGGGGCGCCTTGTTAGACAAAGCAATATATCCCAGACGTGAAAACGCTCCCATCTCAACTCAGCTGCTAACGTCTTTACACTCAATCCTCCTGCACTGGAGCAAGGCCTCAGTGGGACTAGGTCTGATTTTTAAAAAGGAAAAGAAGAAGTTGAAGCTGCCTGTTTACATATATTTTACAGGCCTGGGCTCTGCTGGAGTCTGAGGTCAGAAACACCTTCCCTCTCACAGTGGCCAAGTTGCCCAGTAATGTCGTTAACATGAGCTCAGCAACAGCTGGAATTTCTAAAGCAACATCAGTGTCATGGGGAATGCCTGTTTAGGCATCATACGCTTCACACATTTAAAAATTAAGAAAGATGATCAGAAGGGTTATGAGCAAGTGTGCAGATGGTGGGTTTCTAACTTAATTAATGCTTAAAATCTGAATGTTCAAGCTCCAAGAATGTTTCCCACCTCTCCTCTCTAGGCCCAATGCTTTTAAGTGCTTAAAGATGCTTGAACAGAGAGAGGAGAGGAGAGTCTGTTGACCGAACTCACCATAAACATCTTTTCAAACCCACACGCCCATGCACATGCACACAGACTTACAGGCTGGCTAATGATATGTTTATGCCATGTCCATTGCCAGAAATATTTATGTCTCTCTATTTTGCCAGCAATCAGTCAAGATATACAAAAATGGATTTGCATGTAAAGATGCTCCACTTGGAAGACAAAATATAATAGGACAAAGATGGCTCAGAGCTCATTCTTTTTTTGTTTTGTTTTCTTATCATCTACTGTTTGCCTTTCCTGTTTGGTAAACTGAGCATGTTTTCCACAGGGTTGGGAATTTTGTTCTTGGGAGGTAGGAAATTCAATGATCTGGAGCAATGTCCCTGTAGCAGCAGAATGGGCTTATTAGCTACTGAAGCCTAACTTCCTCTCAAAGTCCAGGTCCCTGCTCTGATTTATGGCTAGGATGAGCTTTGTTGCCCTGTTCCATTCTGCACTTTTGACACCTGTGTTTTTCTGTCTGTCTGTAGTGGCGGCAGCCCACTGGGCACAAGGGTCAAGGTCTAAAGGACAAAGCTGGAAGAGATCCAGGACTGAATTTGATAGCAATTCCAGTCTCTGGTTCTCTCTCTAGTGTCCATGCCCAGAACGGAAACCCCAGAAACCTACCCAAGCCACTTCCCTCTATTTTCCATTTGGATCCATGCCTTGGAGCTTACTGCACCACCCTGAATTGTCTCCCACTCTGTATAACTAACAAGAGCAGGGTCATCAGGGATTGCTGCTTGCACTGCCAGAACACCCCAGGTGGATGCTTCAGTGCCCTGGGCACACACTGCTATGGCCTTGCCAATGAGCAGGCCAGGGTCAGTCTGAAAATGTATGTCCATTGGGTGGAAATGCAAATACTTATGCTATAGAAATGTCATGAAAATTAAGAGCTAGAAGGTAAGTGAAAACAGTTTTTAAGCTTGCTCATGCATTCTATCAAAGAAATGGGATAGTTTATTATTACGAATACTAGCAAAACTTTTCATGACTGCATTAGGGAAGTGGCCTGCGTTGCTTGCTTGGCTTTGAAGGAGCTGGGAGCCACCAGCTTAGCCACATGTACCTGGCGCTTACAGCAGCCACTTTCCCAGGTAATGAACTTGGCCCTAGGATGGTAGAGTTTCTTCCCTACTTCTTTTCCAATCTGCTTCCCCTCCAAGGAGCATCGGACACTGGACAACTTCTTTCTCCAACTTGAAGGGACTCACACTCTTTCCTTTATGAGTTAAACCCCCATAGGTCAATGCAGTGGTAGGTACGTCTTTCTCTCCAGGTTATAAACTAGCTTTGGGACCTCCACACATGTACCTACTACTCCCCAAATGTGCTCACCTTTTTCTCCACTCTGATCTCATTATCACCTGAGCAAGGCTGACTCTGCCATTTATTATCTTCTTCCCTTGCCTGTAAAGCTTCCTTTATTTCGCCATTGGCCCAACCCTGACCTCAAGGCTTCCAGCTGCATTTCTGCCACTTTCCACACCAGCCGTTGTTCATCTGCTCTTTGGCATCGCATCTGTGTCTTGTGGCAGTTGTTGGTAGATGTCACCAGACAATGGTAAACCCGGTGGGCTGTTCCTCTCACATTTGTTGAGACTCTCCTAGTGTTGTGCACGGTGCCAAGGCAGATTCACACAAGGATACACACACTTTTGTCAATTGCTGTTATTCTCCCAGTGCCTGAACTATGCTTGGTACATAGAGCATAGAGATCCTTAAGGAATATTTGTTGAATGAGTAAATTAGTGAATAGATAAATAAATAAGATCTAAGTGAATGCAACATCCTCACTATCATGTACACAATAAATCTCATGGAGTAATTTAAAAAAAAAAACCTGGGTTTCTTTGTAGGAAAATCAATAGATCCCCCAAACAAAGAAAAACAGTAAAATTGACACCACAGATTATAAATAGCACTCCTAAAGCAAAACACAGGTCTCGCAAGGTTGGAAGATGTGTCATGGGGCAGGGGTGGCTGGACCTGCCCTTCTGGTAATAAGAGTTCTGAAGGTTCCCTCCCCTCTTAAGAGCTCTGAACCACTATTGCTTTCACGCCAGCTCCAATTTCTCACAACAGAACTGAAACTAGAATAGAACATTTAAACAGGTCCAGGGAAACTGAAAAAAAGTGTGGTCTATAATGAGTAAGTAAGGTCCTAGGTGTTGCAAGGAGGAAAGACCTTCACTGAGAGCCTTCTAGCCACTTTGGAAAAGACAACGTAAGGTTTGGGAGGCAGAAAAAGGACATAGAAATGGCAAAGGAAACGTGCTTGTACTGTCATTAATTCGCAGCAATCTTCCTCACCATGCATGCAAGATATAACTCCAGTCTTTACAGGTACAGCCTTGTGCTTGGAGGCAGGGGTTGCAATCAGGTCTGCATGACAGGGTTGCTGGTGTTTTTTGAAACACCTTGGATCTGCATCCCACCAAGTCCCATCCTAACCAAAGTTCCCTTCTCCAGCTGGGACCTAAATAAGACTGTGTGAGTCCCCTTACATTACAAACACGTGCACCAGCTTCTTTTAAAACAAATGGTATCACCCTTGATTCCCCATGATTCTCACACCAGAATGAGAGTGAGGGGCAAAGAATGTTCTGAAGCAAAGGTACTCCCAAACCATAAGGCTAAAACCTTGCTAGAAATGTGACTGATGATGTGATAAGAGGGTGCTCGTGCCATACAGAATGCAAAACAGGAATTCCAAGGTAACTGACTGCATATAAAGAACTGGGTAACTGATTGCATATTAGGAACAGTTTCCATTTAGCCACTTGGAACAGAACAATCTGTAGCATAAAAGGAGAATAAAATTTGGCAGGGCTCACTGTGAACCCTTGAGGAGGCATGAGTACAGAGAATTCCTAAAAGAGATCCTAACTTAATCAATCACTTGAAGCAGGAGGCAAAAAAGCTGTGTTTAGAAACAGATCAAAAGGGTTGTATTGGCTCAGGCGTGCACACACCGTATCAATCTCTGGCCAACCCTGTGAGCCTCCGGGCGTCACCTCACAAGCGTGCCCAGAGCAGCCTGGTTTTATTTGTAAATGCACAGGAGTGGCCTGAAACACAATCCCAGGCAAGGCCAAGGGGCACGGGCCATGTGGAGTAGGAGGGAGAACCAAATGAAAATTCCCTCATATTTATTTTCCTCCTGATTCCATTTCTGTGGAACATACGCTAAGTCTATCCTCAAAATGACAAATCAGTGGGATCGCATCTCAGAGATGGGAGAGGTTCTGAGGCAAGAAACAAAGGCCAAAGGTGGCTTGTGCCAACAACAGAGGACCTGCATTGTTGGCCTATATCTGCATGAGTTCAGCTCCCACTAAAGGAGGCCCTTCGGGTCTCCCAACCCTAAGGGTCTGGGCCCTGCAGCAGCCTTGGCTCAGCTTTCCCTGCACACACAAGCAACCATAGTGATAATTTTTTTTTTTTATTGACACGGAACTAATTATAAACCTTGCTTATTGTCCATTTTACTTTTCTCACTTTACAATATATATATATATATATATATATATATATATATATATATATATATATATATATATATTTTACTTTATATTTTATCCTGCAAATATTTCCACATTAACTTTGGATGCTCTGAGACAACAGTGTCTTGAATTCTCCCCATTGCATCGAGAACGACATTAGTAGTGTACAGTCCTTGCAAGAACAGAGAAAATAGCCATCAAATCATTTTCTGTTTTCTAGGTTTGGATGAGCATCCTGCACTGTGATAGAGAGCTTGATACGCCCACAATTCCTAAGCGGCAGAACTGAGCTTGAATCTGCTTTTTCTTCTATTCTCTTCCCTTTGCTCCCAGGAGGGGATTTACCTTGATATTAAAGCTTCAGATCCACATTGAAACCATGAATTCTATGACCCAGGGAGGGGCTCTAGTGGTGTTTATAGTCAGGTATTTTTGTAAAATTTGGAGATGTAAGACATTGAATGGTAGTTAAAACTACTGTCTTTTTCATTCCAATCTTCCTCTCTGACTCATTCTTCTGCTCTTGGGTGACTTTGAAGTGGCTGAGGGCATTTTTAGGATCTGGCTAAAAGTTGAGTTGTGGGTACATTTAGTTTGGGTTTGATGAGATGTTTATATGATTCACAATCACCTCCATGTAGAACTAAGATACTGCTTGCTAACTTTCTGCAAAAAACAAAATAAAACAAAAAAATCCTTGATTTTACCAAAATAATATATGTACATGTTAACAAATCGTATAGTGTAAGGGCCTTAGAGAAAAGTTGAATAGTACCACAGACCTTTAACCAAAAGCAGTTCTCCCCAACTCTCCGAAATAATTACTTTCAATTTTCTTGGTGATTACTTTCAGTTTATTTTGACATTTATCTCCATGTTTTTAAACAAATTCTAGTACTTCACTTTTTTAAGTTAAAAAAATAACAAAAAGAAACTCTTGGGGATATGTAAAACTTTTCTTGCATAAGTTCTTTACAGTAATTTGGCTTCTATATAGGAAAATATCTAATTTTGAATTTGAATATTATAATAAAAGTTAAATATTAAAATATTTATAATAATTACTTTATAATACCTTTTGATTTATAAACATTAGATATTATCTATTGATTTCTTATTTCAGATGATAAAGCTATAGCTAGCTCTCTTAAACCTACTATGTCCTCTCCCTGCCATTTTTTTATAGTTATATTATCACTTTTGTTAAATAATATGGTTTACATTTTACATGATGGTGATAATATTTTTGCACACATTAAATATTTTTGCACACATTAAATTTAGCACATTTTCTTTTACCTCAAATAATTATTCCCGATAGAAAAGCAGGCATATGTTCTCCAAAATTACAAGTAGAAGAATATTCATAGCAGAATTATTCATTGTGCCTCTTACTGAAGTGGACCCAAATGCCCATCAACAATAGAGTGGATAAATTCTGACATATTCTATAATTGAGTACCCTACATATATGATAATAAATAAACTATTATTGTTACATGCAATAACATAAATCTTGACAACATAATATTGAGTACAAGAAGCCAGACACATCATAGAATATAAATCTTATTATATAACATACAAAAACAGACACAACTAATATATTCAGTTGGAAAGTAGTACAGTGGATGCTCCTGGGGAGGCACAGTAACTATATGGAGATAAAACGAAGTTCCTAAGTTCTGGTAATGTTCTAGTTCTTGGTCTGGGTTTTTTTGTGTGGGTATAGTCACATGATCACTTTGTGAAAATTCAACACTACATATACTTAGAATTTTTCTAGATTATTTTACATTCATAAAAAATTTATCCTAAGAGGATATTTACACTTTTATTATTAAATTGTATTTTTGACTCCACTAGCTTTTAAAGATTTTGTTATATTTGAAACATTATTATCTTTATTTCTTCTCCTCTTCCAACTTGTTACTTAATTCCATTTTCACATCTTAGTTTACAATATTTACATTCTTTTCTGTAATCAATTCTACACTTGTTGGTTTATTTCAGCAGTTAAGTAGATTCAATGCTCACCACCAGATTATTTTGCTGAAGTTTCCCTTCAGATAATTAAAATGCATGCTTTTTACTGGGCATGGTGGTACAGGTCTGTAATCTGAGCTACTTGGGAGGCTGAGGTAGGATTATAAATTCAAGGTGAGCCTGAACAACTTAGTAAGACCCTGTCTCAAAATGAAATAAAAAGGGATGGGGATGTAGCTAAGTGATACAGCACTTGCAGAGCATGTGTGAAGGCCTGGGTTTAATCCCCAGCACTGAAAGAAAAAAAAAAAGTATGCTGTATTCATCAAAAAGGTTCAATGAAACAATGTCCCCTCTAAAATGTTCTAGCATATTCAAAACATTCTGTTGTTACAGTACAGTATTGAGATGATAGTTTGGGAATAAAATTCTTGAAGTCATACTTTCTAAAGAAAGCACATCCTATTGTCTTTTAGTTACTTTGAAGCTTAGCTGATAAGCCCCATAATTTTCCTGTCCATAAGTAACTCATTTTAAATTTGCCTGCTTTCCCAAGAATTCTTTGAAGTTTAGTAATTTAATGAAGTTATATCTCTAAGCTGACCTTTCTGCCTCAGTATTTCTTAGTTAGGTCCCTTCTTATAGAGTCATAATATATATATATATATATATATTTTATTTCAGGAAGCTTTTCTTGAATTTAGTCTTTAAATATTTGTTCTGCTCATTATTTCTCTTGCCTTCTTCAGAGACCCTACCACTGAAATCCTTGGCTTGTCTTCTGTAACTATCATTTCCTTTTTAAGACTTTCTATTCATTTACTTGCTTTGTTTTATTTTGCTGTCTTCTCTCATTTCTATTCTCAATGCTAGCAGTCTTATGCATACTTCTAGGCAAAGACATTCTAAGGGATATGCAAGCAGTCTTAAGATAATCGACTTCCATATTCTCAATTTACATATATATTCTTTTCAATTGATCTGCCATCAAGGCCAGTGTTTGTGTTCATTAAGTTTCACTTTTGGTTATATTTCAAATTAATTATCACAAGCTTTATTATTATTAGTGTTGCCACAATAATGTGGCAAAAGAAGCCAATCTAAAATTCAGTAGCTTACAACAAAACTAAGCATGTCTATTTTCTCTCTAAGGTCTGCAGGTTGGTCACAGTTCTACAGGAGTTAGCTAAAATTAGTTGGACTTGGTTTGAGGTTACAAGTCTGATGCATATCTGCCCTATAGATCTCTTCATTCTCCTTGAAACACTAGTTATCTAAAGAATATTCTTCTCTGACATATAGCAGGAGTGCAAGAGAATGAAACAAAATCATGCAAGTAGGTTTAAAGTTCCTGTTTTAGTCAGTGCACAAACAGGTCATTAGCTAAAGGAAGGCACACTTTCAAAGTCAGCCACACTTTGGAAGAAAGTATACTCTGCCTATCGTGGGGATGGAGGATAGGAGTACAAAGCTATGTGATAAAGGGTGTGGATTAACAATCCTGTTATATAATCTCTATTGATATACATATATTCTATTGAATTTTTAAAGTTTTTTTTTATAATCTTGACTGAACTCTTGTATCTCTCTTAATAGTTGTTGAAACTTTGGGATTTTCAAGACTGATAATCACAAGTGTATATACAAAGATAGTTTAATGTCCTTCCTTTCAATTGTTATAAGTACTATTTCTTTTTTCTTATAGCATTGGTCAGGACTCACTTGGTTGAATCATAGGAGAGATAGTGGGCAACTTTGTATTGTTCCAAATCTTGAAAAGAATAAATGACATTTCATCATTAAAAAAAATTGATCTGCCAGAAAATATACCTATGGGTTTAATGTTTTGTGGGATCTTCTCCCCCATCCATTCTGCTTTCACAGTCACTCAATATCATGGGCGTTGGTGAAGTCTCCTTTAATGAAGGCACCATAACCCTTGGTAGGACGCTATGTCTTTCCTTCTCTTGTACATATTTATATATTACTTATTTATTTATTTAAATTTATTTTTTTATTAGTTGTTCAAAACATTACAAAGCTCTTGACATATCATATTTCATACATTTGATTCAAGCTGATTATGAGTACATATTTATATTAAGATCGACTTTCCTTAGTTGGGGCCAGGATGCTTGTTCTTCCTGGGAAGCAGAAGCCTCTTTGGGGTGAGGTCCTCATTTCACTGGGCAACTAGCATGGCACCTGGCAGTGGCAGCCCTACACTTGCCTATAACATGGCTTTGGTCTCCCAGCTTGCCTGTGTCTGCTCTGACTCACTCTGCACAACCAATAGATAAGCACCATAAAGGATAAGGTCAATGTCCTCATTGAAGCAGTTGGTACAAATGTTGAACCTCTTTGGCCTTGCTTGTTTACAAAGGCCCTGGTTACCATAAACATCGGAAGTTTCATCTGCAATGTAAGAGCTGGTTGACCTGCTCCAGCAGCTGATGCCACATCAGTAGGAGGGCTTGCCCACTCCACTGCTGCTTCCTGGTTAAGCAGAAGAAAGTGGAAACAAAGAAAGGGAGTGTCTGAGGAGTCTGATGATGACATGGCTTTGGTCTTTAGGACTAGCTCTCTTTTATAACATTAATGAAAAGCTTAACTCTTGATGGGGGAGATGGAATGAAGGCATTAGAAACTGAGAATTTTGCCTATTGTATGTTCTGAATTCACTGAACAGTGGAGCAGCAGAAAAGATGAGTTTTGTTTACTGATCTCACTTCTTCTAATATATAAATATTGTCAAAGAATACACTGCCTCTAAAAGAATCTTATGAGCATGTAGGAGACAAAATTATGACATACCCCAGCTCTTATTTATCTTTATGCCCATTAATCTAAGATACTGAGTACTGAAGTGATATATATCAATCTGTCATAAATCATTCTTTCTAAATTTCTGCCAATTATAGTGATAGAGCTTGAAGAATATTCTCATTCATTGGCCCATTGCATATCAACATGATTTTAAGGAGGAACTGAATGATTCCACACTAATTTCCAAGTTGCACAGCAGATTAGTGTTGCATCTGGAGGTGGGATTTAACACAATTTTTTTTTTTTTTTTTTTGCAGCACTGATGCTTGAACCCAGAGTTACACATGTTAGGCAAGCACTCTACCCCATGGACATCATAGCCTCTTCTAATTTTTATTTTGAAGCAGAGTCTTGCTGAGTTGATCAGTCTGGTCTTGAATTTGTGATCCTCTGTCTCAGCTTCCCAAGTACCAGTGATTATAGGTGTGTGCCACCATGCCCAATTTTATATTTTTAAATATAAGGCCCTAAGCAACTCAGTGAGACCCTGTTTCTAAATAAAACACAAAGGAGGGCTGGAGATGTGTCTCAGTAGTTATGAGCTCCTGAGTTCAATCCCCAGTAGAAAAAAAATTATTAACTTTTACTAACAGATTATGGCATGCTGTAATCTCATGTTTATTTTTTATTTGGGCTTATATTTCCTTCTCATTGCCATCAGAAAACCATGTGTTGTTCAATTATTCTTTTTCACCATGCAGCTATTAGATTTATGTTATTATAACAGAAATGTTATAGATTCTCTTATGAATAATATAATTAGCAACAATTATTAATAAAGTTTTTATAAGTCTTCTACTTATTGATGGTCCAATGTTTTCCTTTTGCCCTTACTTTCCACAAAGCAGTTTAAATTGCATTCTGAAAAACAGAACATCCATGTCTATACAGGTGTAGGATAAAATGTTCCCAAAACATATAATAGAACATAATATCCTGAACTTTACATAACCAATTTTATTTAATTAGGGATAATTCCTCCCTCTCAGATCTTGATGTGCTTTTATAACAATATTAAACACATAATTATAAACATGATCTTTTCCAGCCATTAAGTGAATTACTAACTTATCTCTGTCAAGTATCAAACTCTGCTCACCTGTTGCCTTTTAAAGACATTTCAAAATGCCTTAGAAAACTGAAATTCAGCATTATACTACGTTCATAATAAACATACAATTTCTAATATTTTTCTTTAAAAAATCCTTCATTTAATTAACTTAAACTGTAAAAACAAAGTTCCTCTAAAAATGACAAGAACAATTAATAGGAATTTGATAAGTCTTAAAAAACACTTTTTTTTTTTCCTGGGCAAAATTACCAGAAATTGAGACACTGAATGACTCTAAAGAATAGGAAACAATCCTTTTTGCAAGTTGGGTTAGTTCTAATTCCAGATTTTCAACTGAAAGAGGATCTAATCAAGTTATCATCTACGGATAATTAAAAATATTTTTTATTATCATTGTATGATTTTGACATGTAACTTGAAGGGACATGTAAAATAATAAAATTATTTTTATTTCTATCTGCTTATAAGAAGAGGGTTTTCAGCTCTTATATCTATAAAAACTAAAAAGAGAAATAGAATTGATGTTATATTGTGGTCTCAATATGAAAATAACTCATATTTACATATTATGAATGTGAACTAATTGAAAATTCTTTAACCAATGTCACTGAGTGATAATTTTCTAATAACCTTTTACTTTTAAAATTTAATCATTATTTATCAAGTTTATAACATTTATTTAGCTTAATTGTATGCTGCTAATAATTGCAATATTCAATTAGAAGGGGGAAAATGAATACTTTAGAGACATGCAGGCAGGAAATTAAAAACTATTAAATTTTAATTTATGTATGACTTTTGTTGCAGAGAAATGCAATAAGGTAATCAATAGCAGCTTTTAAACATAAAGATTTTGTGTTGGAATAAAATTATCTGGAAGAAGTGGAAAGGTGGTAAGATTGAGGAAAACAGAAATGTTATCTATAATATTTGGCTATTAAAATGATTTCATGTACTATGGAGCATATCAAAGCATTGTAACATTTAGATCTGAATGGATAAATTAAGTTATGCAGTCAGTTTAATGTGGCTCTTGGGTTGTTGTTAGCTGATCCTTGGTCTAGGATCACTAAGAAAGTGATGGGGAAAATGTTAATAATGCAGATGAATGAAACTTGAAAGTATGTAACATCTGTAGCCACTGTGTTGTGAATAGGAAGAAAAGAAAAAGAAAGGGGGAAAA
This sequence comes from Urocitellus parryii, assembly GCF_045843805.1. Lineage (NCBI taxonomy): Eukaryota > Metazoa > Chordata > Mammalia > Rodentia > Sciuridae > Urocitellus > Urocitellus parryii. The sequence continues at coordinate 67,283,821 of NC_135542.1, forward strand.
AAGAGAAAAATCAAATTAGTATTCTTCCAGTATTTATAAACTTTTCCAATTCAACAAAGAAGTCACATATGCCATTGATAGCAGATGAATGAGCGACGTTGTGATATATGTGTTCATTGTCGTACTGCTTTTTTTTTGGGGGGGTGGTACTGGGGATTGAACTTAGGGACACTCGACCACTGAGCCACATCCCCAGCCCTATTTTGTATTTTATTTGGGACTGAGTTGCTGAGGCTGGCTTTGAACTCGCAATCCTCCTGCTTCAGCCTCCCAAGCTGCTGGAATTACAGGCATGTGCCATCACACCCGGCTCATTGTTGTACTTCATGTTTCTCATTAATGGAAAACAAATTATTAGTCAACATTCATATGGAAACTACACTTGGCCAGCCAGTTACTCAACATTTCTCAGCAGCATACATGATCAGACTTGTGATTGCTTGTTTGGTCCTTCTCCTTGAGTTTCTCAAAATCAAATTGAGTCTTGGGAATCTTCTGCCACCAGCCCATGAGTTTTCTTCATGCTGGTGTGCGCAAAGACATTAGGTCTTACACTTAAGAACATGCTCCTCAATTCTGAGAAACACACTTGCTGGACTCCTCTAAAATCTGCATCAATGAATTCTCAGAGCATCCCTCGCTTGAGCTCCACAGCTTTTGTTGTTTTTATCCAGTCTGAATAATCTCTGCCTTGCATATTTAAAGTAATTACTAATGTATTAAGGTTTAAAACTCCCATCTTACTGTTTGTTTTCTACTTGTCCCATATGCTCTGTGCTTTTTTCTCCATTCTTCTAACAATTTAATAAAAGAAAATCAATCAAATACATTTTACCATTGCATTTCCCTTTTGATTACTTTGTTACTTGTACATAATTTTACTACTCTTTTTGCGATTACCCTAGTTACAACATGTATCTTGATTTGCTAAAATCTGATATAAATTTGTATTTTTCACCAATGTGAGCTCTATATTGAATATTTTAATTCCCTTTATTCTCTTTTCTCATTTTTGTGCTATTATTGTCATGAATTTTATTTCTACATATTTTAAACACCTCAAGATACTATTACAAGCATTGTTACACAGGCAGTATTCATTATATTTACCTACATATTTTTCTGACTTTGGTGTCAGAGTAATGCTGGCTTCAGAGAATGAATTGGGAAATCTTCTCTTTAATAATCTGGAAGTATCCCTTTAGAAAGACTTCTAGAAGAATTACTTTTTTCCCTTAAATATTTGGTACAATTCCCCAGAGGGCCTTACGTTTTAAACTATAAATTTAATCTCTTTAATAGCTACAGCACAATTCTATCTGTTTCTTCTAGAGTGAGGTTTGATAGTTGTATTTTCAAGGAATTTTATTTGAAGTGTTGATATGTTTTTTTAAAGTTGTAGTTGGACATAAATACCTTTATTTTATTTTATTTATTTTTATGTGGTTGCCATAATGTTGTTCTTTTATTCTTTCAAAAAATCTTTTAAATACAAATAGACTATGTGTAGTTATGTTATCCCCAGCAGAGATTTACCTCTGCTTTTTTTCCCTTCAAATAATCAGTTTCACTGATTTTTCTCTATTATTTTCTCTTTTCTATATGAGTGTGATAAAAAGAAATCCCAGTATAACAATTAATGAATAGGGTACGAAAGTGGCCAATTCCAATTGGACCACAGGAAGTCTACCTTCCAAAAGAAAGTGGATTTTACCAAAAGGTTATACAGTGAAAGAGATGGATACTTTAACATTATAGTGAATGTATATATTGTAAATATTAATAATATAAACACTGAAGAGAGAAAAAAGATAATTAAAAACCTGGGTTATAGCTCAGTGGTAGAGTATGTGTCTAGCATGGGTGAGGCCCTGAGTTCAATTCCTAGCACTGCAAAAAACCAAAAAGCAAACAAATAAAAAACATGAAACTAAAATGTAGTATAATTTTCTCAGAGTACAATAAAGATAGAATTATGTATGGAACATCCTGGAACATTCTATTTCAAGAGTTAGTGACACTGGATTATGTTTCCTTCTCTAAGTTTCCAATAACGATACTGAAGTCAGTTTACTATATTTGCACAGTCTATAATAATTTAAGCAAATGTTATTTTTTCCAGTTTTTACAATCAATGTATAAAAGCACAAAGAAGGCAGAAGGAACTGTAGATCTATTTATTTTCTTAATTTACAAAGTGTTTATATATATATATGTGTGTGTGTGTGTGTACACACACACATATATATACACATACACACATATATATACACACATAAATATATTATGTATTTTTAAGTTGATGGGCAAGAAAGAGGTTTAAATGTATAGTTAAAATCTGATAATAAATTATCAGTCTTTCATTTTTAAGATGGAGGAATAAAGAAATCTATGACCTTATCTGCTTTCTAACACCAATCAGAAACAATAAGAATAAAAATTCCATCTAGGAGGAATTCAGAAAACACCTATGATCTGAACCTTAGTATTCATAAAGAAAAGCTGCCAAGCATGGTGAGAATTAGGGAGAAAGGATGCCAAGAAATGATGGCCATGACTGCAGATATGAAGTACATTTACAAATTAGTGATTTACCTTGAGAAGCAAAAGCAACAGCTCCTTGTTTAAGAAAACCTGAGCTTTACAATTTGGCTGCAGAATTCTCTATGGTTCCCTTTTGAAATTACATAGATATGACATTCCTACAAGAAAAATTTTGAGCAAGTTATAGAAACTAAAATTAATTGGTGGACCTGAAGTTTTCTTAAAAATTAAAATTCTGTAGTTTGATACACTCCACTCCTCCTTATACTCTCTCAGCACTTCCTTGTGAGTTAGGAGAAACTCTTTTTGATCCAGAGGTTGTTCAAAATTTCTGACACCTCTTTCTCACATTTTATTTTCCCAAGAAAAATCCTTCAAATTTCTTGTAGGAGGACATTATGTTATAAAATGTGAATAATGGAAAAAGAACTAGGAATGTTTTGCAACCCTGAATATATTTTTAAAATATTGTATTGTGCATTTTTGGTAGATGAATTATATTGTATGTGAATTGTATTTCAATAAAGTTTTTTTAAAATGAATCAGGTGATAAAAATTATAAATTCAGCAAATGTCAGAAAAATTTTGTGGAATAGTTGAATATTGTGACCAAACAGCTTCATACAGATTCAAGGAGCTTAGTAAAAAAGTAGTTTCTATGGATTGAGAGTGTGAAGTACAGACAAAAGGACTGAAGGAAGAAATGATAAAACATCATAAGACAAAAATTACACTGCACAAGCTCCAAGAAGATGTGGAAGAGAAGTGATGACATCATAGAAATGGAAACCGCACAAAACCAAAACAGATAGTATCAAAAACAAGCTAAGGAATGGAGGACAGACTTATGAAAATTGAGCAAAATAACAGAAAAAAGTAAAAAAAAAATCTTAAAGAATTATTGAACAAATCATACGTACATATATGGGAGACAGATAAGGAGGAGGAGTTAATGTTCAATTATGCATTTTTTTGGAAGATGACAAAAATAAAGCACCAAAAAATTTCAAAGAATAGTTCAAGAAAATTCTCTGAAATAAAAGACTTGACTCTAAAACTTAAACAAGCACATCATCTTCCAGGAAAACTAACAAAAATCAATCAGTGCTAGAACATATCCTAATAAAGTTACTGGTTTTCAAAGATATGATCATTCAGACAGAAAATCAAATTGCCTCAAGGGGAAGGGCAAGAAATCAGGTTGGCTTTAAACTTCTTTAAAGCAACATTGAACACTGTAGAAATTCACTGTCTTCAAAAACCTCAGAAAAACTATGACTATGACTAAAGATTTTATTTCCAGCCAACACATAATTCATGCATAAAGGCAACATGCAGATGATTTCAAACATATAAATATTCCAAGATCACACAGTTCCTAGGAATCTTTCTTGAAAAAACTTCAAAAAAACAGCTTCGTCCACTGAAATACAAATGGAAAATGAAATGTGTTCAATTCAGTAAGTTAGAACGGTACAATAGCTTTAATGGAAACACTAGTAAACACTAGCTTAAGGTAAAACACTAGTAAAGGTAAAAACACTAGTAAAGTAGTAAAGGTAAAACACTAGAAAAGGTAAAAACAATAAAGAATTAGGAAAGGAGAGAACTGAAAGACATATATGTTTCTCCAAGGGAATGTTCTTAAGGAAAAATAAAAGGGCAAACATTTAGCTAAACTAATTCTATAATATAAATAAAAGGGTAAAAATATTAAAAACAAGTATGCAGAGGGCTGGGGATGTGGCTCAAGCGGTAGCGGGCTCGCCTGGCATGCGTGCAGCCTGGGTTCGATCCTCAGCACCACATACAAACAAAGATGTTGTGTCTGCTGAAAACTAAAAAAAAAATTAATATTAAAATTCTCTCTCTCTCACTCTCTCTTAAAGAAAAACAAGTATGCAGAAACAATCATGAATGCTGAGAAAATTAAAATTATGAGAGAATACATTGCTTAGCTTTATGCAAATATATTTGTGTTCCAGGACACCTGTGGATACCAACATGTGTGGGTGCTGAAGTTCATCATATGAATGACGACAGAAAAAAGTAAAAAAAAAGAAATAGCATAGTATTTGCATATAACCTACATACATCTCCCATATACTTTAAATCATCTCTAGATTACTTATAATCCCAAATATAATGTAAATGCTATGTCAACAGCTGGTATACTGTATTGGTTAGGGACAATGACAGATACAATTTTTAAAAAATATTTAGGATCTGTGATCCATTTAATTCACAAATGCAGAAGTCATGGATACAGAGGGTTTACTATATATGTAATAGATAATTAGCTAAAGAAATACAAATTATCAAAATTTACTGCAGAAAAGAAAGAAAATACAAATAGACCATTTAAAAAATTACAAGTTAATTCCATTAAATCTTTAAGGAGCATATAACTCAATATTATTTAAATGGTTCAGAGTATAGAAAGTTTCGAAAATCTTATCAACACTGGAATAGTTCAATTCCTGGACTTACTAAATAAAATATTAGCCTGCTTACTCTAAGTAACACATTATTCAGATATATGTCATGATCAAGCAAAATTCATAACAAGAATGCAAAAATGGTTCAATATTAAGAAATCTATTATTATCAACCCAGATGCTCATCAATAGATGAATGGATTAAGAAATTGTGGTATATATACCCAATGGAGTTTTACTCAGCCATAAAGAAGCATAAATTTATGGTATTTGCTGGTAAATGGATAGAAATGAAGAACATCATGTTACGTGAAATAAGCCAGTCTCAGAAAATTAAGGGTCAAATATTTTTTCTCATATTTAGAACCTAGAGCAAAATAAAAAAAAAGAAGGGGAGGACTAGATATCATAAAGATATAGGGAAGAGCAGTAAAGTAGAAGGAGATCAAGAGGAAGAGAGAAGGGATAGGAAAGGGCAGGAAATTCAGAATAAATTTTTTAAAATCATGTTATGTGCGAATATAAATATATCACAGGGAATTTAACCTTTATATATAAGTAGAAGATATTATTCAAAAATAAATAGATGAGTGAAAAGAAGATTAATAGACTAGAAGGAAGGAGAATAAAAGGGATGAAGAGGAGAGGGAAAAGGTGGGTGATCATGAACTGAAATTGAATTCTATGCATGTACAGTTTTATCAAGATGAATCCAACTGCTATGTTTAATAACAATACTCTATTTTTTTAAAAACTATTATTATAATAAAACTTATGGGGCTGGGTTGTGGCTCAGGGGTAGAACACTTGCCTCTCATGTGACACACTAGGTTAGATTGTTAACACCACATATAAATAAATGAATAAAATAGAGGTTCATCAACAACTAAAAAATACTTAAAAAACAATAATAATAAAACTTGCACAGAGATCTAAGGGGAAATACAGTATGAACACTGCTGTAGATGCCAAAAAGGCATCTAATACCATTTGTTATCCTTGTTTAATTAAAAAAAGCTATCAAAAATATTCGAATAGTTTCTTAACATGAAAAATGTGCATATCTCATTTCAAAAGCCAGAAATCATGCCATGAAACACTGAATCCCATTAAAATCAGAGGCAAAATAGGGCACACATTATTACCACTATTATTTAATTTTGCTCATGCAATACTAGCCAATGTTATTAGAGAAATGAAAGGAAAAATATGTAAGATGAGAAAGGACAAGGAAAAGAAATATTTGTAGATAAGATGGTAGGAACTCTTAAGAAAATCAACTAAAATTTTTCTTACTACCAAGAGTAAGATAATTTAGTGATGTATCTGAGAAAAAATTGAAACAAAAAGATATTAGTATTTCTCCATATAAGCAATAATCATCCCAGAAAATATAACAGAAGAAAATGTCCAATTTACAGTAATAAGAAATATGATAAGATCCTAAGAAATGTGCATGGTGGACATGAATAAAACTTGGAAACATTTAAAAAAAATAAGAAATGCTTATATAAAAAGTAAGATGTTATCATATTCTTAGATATGGAGATGGTGCTAAATAATGGCAATCCTCTCTAAATAAGCCTATGAATAGAACTTTCTCAATAAAAATACCAACACCATTATTTTGGGAATAAAGCAAGAAAAGAGTAATAGGAGAGGACCTGTCCCTACAGATACTGAAAAGTACTATAAACATTTTAGTGATTACAACAGTTTGGTATCAACACATGAAGAGAAAGATGTATGAATAGAACTGATATCCCAGAAATAGATGTAATGTATTGGGTTTAATTTCTCATACAGTTGACATTCAGATTAGTAAAATTATGTTTGTTAAATAGTATAGGAGAATATCTATGTGGAAAATATGAAACTAAATTCTCTTTCATGCATCAAAAAAAGTTCTAGATAGATTACTCAAATGACAAATGTTAAACACAAAAGTAACAGAAATTACATATTTAACTTTTTGAAAATTTTGATTTTATTTGGGGAAAGCCTCTCTCAATTTTGAATTTCCAACTATAATTTAACCTCTTTTATCAGATCACTATTGGTCACTTTTTAAAAGAAAAATTTGGGGCTGGGATTGTGGCTCAGCCATAGAGCGCTTGTCTAGCATGGGCAGGACCTAGGTTCGATCCTCAGCACACATAAAAATAAAGGCATTGTGTTGTGTTCATCTACACCTAAAAAAAAAATTATTTTTTAGTTATACACAACAGGAGAATGTATTTTGACATATCATACATACATGGAGTATAACTTCCCATTTTTGTGGTTGTACATGATGTGGAGTTACACTGGTCATATATTCATATATGAATATAGGAAAGTTATGTCTGATTCATTCTATTGTCTTTCCCATTATCATCCCCACTCCCTTCCCCCCACTCCCCCCCACCCCACCCCACCCCCGTCCAATCTGGTGAACCTCCATTCCTCCCTCCACCCCCACCCCCATCTAGTGTGAGTCAGCATCTGCATATCACAGGGAACATTTGGCCTTTGGTTTTTTGGATGGGCTTATTTCACTTAGCATGATAGTCTCCAGTTCCATAAATTTACTGGCAAATGCCATAATTCCATTCTTCTTTATGACTGAATAATAATATTCTATCATATTTATGTACCACATTTTCTTTATCCATTTCTTTATCCAAGGTCACATAGGTTGGTTCCTTAGCTTAGCTATTGTGAACTGAGCTGCTATAAACATTGATGTGGCCACATCAATATAGTATGCTAATTTTAAGTCCTTTGGGTACATGCCCAGGAGTGAGATAACTGGGTCAAATAAATGGTGGTCCATTCCAAGTTTTCTGAGGAATATCCATATTGCTTTCCAGAGTGTTTGCACCAATTTGCAGTCCCACCAGTAATGTATGAGTGTGTCTTTTTACCCACATCCTTGCCAACATTTATTATTACTTGTATTCTTGATAATTGCCATTCTGACTGGAGTGAGATGAAATCTCAGTGTAGTTTTAGTTTGCATTTCTTTAATTGCTAGTGATGTTGAACATTTTTTATATATTTGTTGACCATTTGTATTTCTTTTGTGACATGTCTGTTCAGTTCCTTTGCCCATTTATTAATTAGGTTATTTGGATTTTTTTTGGAGTTACGTTCTTGAGTCCTTCATATATCCTGGAGATTAGTGCTCTCTATCTGAGGTGCAGGTGCAAAGATTTTCTTCCATTCTGTAGGCTCTCTCTTCATATTCTTGATAGTTTCCTTTGCTGTGAAGAAGTTTTTTAGTTTGATACCATCCCACTTATTGATTTTTTAATTTTATTTCTTATACTTTAAGAGTCTTGTTGAGGAATTAGTTTCCTAAGCCAACATGATGGGGAGTTGGGCCTACTTCTAGTAGGCACAGGGTCTCTGGTCTGGTGCTTAAGTCCATGATCCACTTTGAGTTTTGTGCAGGGTGAGAGATAGGGGTTTAATTTCATTTTGTTGCATATGGATTTCCAGTTTTCCCAGCACCTATTTTTTCTCCAATGTACATTTATGGCACCCTTGTCTGGTATGAGATAACTGTATTTAGGTGGGTTTTCTCTGTGTCTTCTATTCTGTACCATTGGTCTTCATGTCTGTTCTGGTGCTACTACCAAACTGCTTTTGTTCCTATAGCTCTGTAGTATTATTTAAGGTCTAGCATTGTGAGGCCTCCTTCTTCACTTTTCTTGATGAGGATTGCTTTGGCTATTTGGGGGTCTCTTATTTTTCCAGTCCATTGGTCACTTTAAAATAATCTTTATAGCTATATAAGATGATTTGTGTCCAATCCCTTCTTTTATTTAAACATATCAAATATACTAATTTTCTAATCTATGTCTAATTATTCCAGTATGCAAAGCTTTATGGGTCTCATTCAGGTTTGTTTTCTTCTGCTACTCTTATTTAAGGTGGCTTATTTCTTGGTTTGTTTTTGTTTTGTTTGTATTTAAATTCTTGACTGTAATATATTCTTTGGAAGTTGTCTGAGAATGCTCCTTCAGTAACTTATGTTCATTTTATCAGATACCAAGAAGCACAATCATTGTAAACAATATTCTTGGCTTAAAGATTTGGGGATCACTCAGGTAACATGAACCAGCAGTTCTAAACAGCATTTTAAATAGATTTTGTTTTTCTTTTTTTTAATTTATAAATATTTTCTAATTTTCTCTGATTTCTTCTTTGATTGGTGGATTTTTAAACCTTTTGATATCAACTGTCGAGTTTCACTATCCTCGATAACCTCTATGAGCATTCTGTGAGTAAGCATTTACAACTACTGCTGCATTCAGGCCTCAGTTACCTCTTGCTTGTACTAGAATAACCACTGCATACTGTCTATAACACCAAAGCTGTTCTATATTTAGGGGAGAATGCTCTTTGTCTATTTTTTGTTTTGTGTTTTTGTTCTAATTGAATTTAGTAACAGGTCTAATCCAGATCTTACAAAATTATTCTAGAGAAAAATTCACAGACAAAAACTTCCTATCAGTGAGGCATTGAGTCACCTGGATTCACCTGAAACAATAGAGACATTGAATCAGGGCACACATGCTTCCTCTGAGGACACAGAATTGATTTGTTTAATTTCTGAATGGTCATCTGCCCTGGGAAAAGGAAAGGGAATTCTGCATTCTCTTCCTTGGTCTGTAACCTCATCCTTGACAGCTGCAGGGACACGTGCATGAAGAGCCACATCCCTGCCCCCAACCCTGCTATTCAAACTTAACTGCTTGGCAATTTACTTTCAATAGCATGTCCTGGGATGGTCATTGCTTGCTAGACATCGTCCTCTCCTCTGAGGCTTGCCATGGGAAAGTTTCTCCTGAGCCTCTGGAATCACTGGATCAGGCATTATTTCCCTCTTGGGTCCATCCTTGGATTGACTTCAGTTCATCACCATCCTCATGAGTGAAGCCATCCATGCCTCGACTCTGAATCAGTGCCTAATCACACCCAGTTCCAGAAGGCACAACACAAGGTACAGAGCCAAAAGGAAGCCAAATCCAGCTCCTGTTAACTTGCATCTTCACTGCAGCAACTGCCTCCAGCTTATCTCCTTGATTTGTATTCCTCCTGCCTCCCACAAGGCATTTACATGTCTGTCATAGCAACTGTCCTCAAATATCAATTATACATTCAAATGTTCCCATTTCCTTTTTTGCACCAAAACTTCAGGGAACCTCTTTGCTTAGAAAATAAGGTACAAATGAAGAAAACCAGAAATGATATATAAAGAGGTTAATATATAACAAAATCTAAAGTAACATGCTGACCCATTATTTTCTTAGTTCCTTTAATGGACACAAATTTATATAAAAAATATTAATGTTGTGTTTGTAACATAGAGTTGTAATAATATATAATATATCAATAACAGTACAAAAAGGGTTGAGAAGGAGTAGAATCATATAGGAGCAAAGTTTCTGTATCTCAGGGGGAATAAGTTAGTATGTATCAGAAGTCAGTTCCACTAAATTAAGATGTACATGGCATACTAGAGAAATGCTAAGAGTATAAATCTAAAAACATCACAAGTAAGGAAAAATACAGACCAAACTCTGTTATGAATATAGATACAAAAAATCCAACAAAATATAACAAAATAAATCCAATCATATGTAAAAATGACTACATAAGTTTTCTAGGGCTGCTGTAAGAAAGTACCAAAAATATGAGTGGCTAAACAAAAATATTGTCTCACAGTTCTGGAGGTTAAAAGTCCAAGACCAAAGTGTTGACAGGGTTGGTTCATCTTAAGGGTAGGAAGGAAGAATCTGTTCCAGGCTTCTCTTCTAAATTCTGGTAGTTCTCTGGTCTGTGCCACCATAACTCTAATCTTCACATTATATTCTCCCTCTATATGTCTGTGTTCAAATTTCCCCTTTTATAAGAATACCAGTTATATTGGATTACATCCCCAATGATCCTATTTGTAACTGAGGTCATATTCTGAGGTAATTGGGGTTAGAATTTCAACATGAGTTTTTTTAAAGGCATGATTCAACCCATAACGTATATATGACCAAATGGGATTGAGATTGGTTTAACACTTGAAAATTAATTAATTTAATAAAAAATTATTGACTAGAACAAAAAAGTTTCAAAAAATTAATTAATACTACATGAATAGAATAGAGGACAAAACCTATGTTATCACCTCAATCGATCAAGAGAAATAATTGGACAAAATTCAATACTTCTTGATGATTAAAATACTAAACAAATTAGAAAATTAGAAAGGAAACTTCAATTTGATAATGTATATGCATGCACACACTCCCACAAACCCATAGCTAACATCATATCCAATGACAAACAAACAAACAAACAAACAAAAACAAGAATGCTTTCTTCTCAAGATCAGGAGTAAGATAAGAATGCTCACTCTCACTACTTCTATTTAACTTTGTGGTGAAGGTTCTAGTCAGAGCAATTAGACAAAAATAACTAAATAGTAAATAAATAAAATTTAAAATAATTCCAATTGGAAATTTAAACTACCTTCATTCAGAAAAGACATGACCTTATGTATATAAATACCCCAAGAAATATTGGAATAAATAAGTTCAGCAAGATTGTATGATGCAAAAATCAATATTAAAATGTCAATCATCTTTCTAACACTTGCAATGTACATAAATAAAATGAACAAAAGAAACCAATCCCACGTATAATTACATCAAAAGATTAAAGTACTTAGGAATAAATATAATAAAAGAGCAAAACTTGTATTATGTAAACAACAACAAATTCTTAAAAGAAAAGAAAGAACACATAAATGGAAATATATTCCATGTTCACGGACTAAAAGGCTTAGTATTGTTAAGATGGTAATATTCCTCAAACTGATCTACATTTTCAACACAATCCCGACTAAAATCTCAGTAGATTGACAAATTCATCCTCAAATCCATAAGAAAATGCAAGGGGGACCCAGACTAGCCAAAATAATCTTGAGAATGAGGAACAAATTCAGAGAACTCACTGTTCCCAATTTTAAAGTGTGCTACAAAGCTAGGGTACTCAAGACTGTATAGTACTGGCATAAGGGCAGAAATGTAGATTCAATGGGTTAGAATTGATCTATACATCTATGGAATAGAATTCTTACATCTACGGTCAATTGATTATTGACAAAGTGGCAGGATAATAAAATGTGGAAGGAACAATCTTTTCAACAAATAGTGCTAGGCTTGTTAGGCAATAGTGTTTCACCAAGACACCCAAAATTCAAGTAACAAAAGGGAAAAATAGAGAAATTAAATATCATGGCAATTCACAATGTTGTGCTTCAAATGACACCATCAAGAAAATGCACAAAATGTGATAAAGTTTAAAAATACCTATGTCTGATGAGAAATTTCTATTTAGAGTCCACAAAAAATCCAAAATGTAGAAAAACAACTTAATTAAAGAATTGTCAGAGTGTGAATAGACATTTCTTCAAAGCTGATATACAAATGGTCAATAAGCATATCAAAACATGCTCAATAATATCACCCATAAAGGACATGCAAATTAAAACTACAATGTGAAACCACTTTATACTCACTAGGATGGCTATTTTAAAAAATACAGATAACAACAAATGATGAGGATGTAGAAAAATTGTTACCATCATACATTGCTGGTGAAAATGTAAAATGGTGCAACAACTTTCAAAAACAATCTGGCAGTTCCTCAAAAGGTTAAACATAGTCACCATTAATTCCACTCCTCAGTATATACCCGAGAAATGAAAATGTCTATACAAAAACTTACATGTGGATGTAATGCAGAATGATTCATAATAGCTCAAAAGCAAAACAACCTAATGTCCATCAATTGATGAATGGATAAATAAGCTATATATCTATTTTGTTTATTTATTTTTATGTGGTGCTGAGGATCAAACTCAGGTCTCATATGTTCGAGGTGAGCATTCTACCGCTGAGCCACAAGCCTAGTCCCTAAGCTATATATCTATATAGTAGGCTATGACTTGGCTATAAAAATAATTAAATAAATATAAATGATCATAGCTGGCTACAATCCAGCTACTACAATGGATGAACCTTGAAAACATGCTAAGTGAAAGAATCAGCCACAAAAGACCATACATTGTATGAATCTATTTATATGAAACCTTCAGAATAGGCAAATGCATAGAGACAGAAAGTAGATTTGTGGTTGCCTAGGGCAAGGGTGCAGTGGAGTAACTGCTAATGGGTACAGGTTTTCTTGCTGGTGGGATGAAAATGCTTTGAAATTTATTGTGGCAATAGTTGCAGAACTTTGTGAATATACTAAGATGCTGATTTGTACCATTTACACGGGTGACTGCTATGTGAGTGAATTACATCTCAATGAAATTATCCCCCTCCTTCCACACACCCCCCCAAAAGGCGGGGCAAGGTAAAGTTTCTGGAGGTAAAACTTTTGACTGCAGACTATTTTCTTTGGTCCTGGCCCTATTCACTGGGGCCAGCAGACGGTAGTAATGAAGAGTTGGCTAAAGCCCAAAGGAACTCTTGCTCTGTGCTTTGCCTTGAGCAATTTATTTTTAAATAACCCTTTGTCAAATTAGACATACACAGCCTAGTTTTGCATATCCTCTCCTACGGTTTTTGATGTTTTTATCTTGGGGATGAGGTGGGGCATGGAGAGTATGTTTTCCTCTTTGAAAGATGTGATGGGTTAAGGGCCAATTGTCAGCTTTAGTTTTCTTGGCCCCTGATTCTCGTCCATTTTCAACTCTAACAGCTTCCAGTATCAATCAAGCAGGAGCCAAACTCTCCATGAGCCAAAAAGATCTCCCCACTGCTCTGAATTTCTAATTTTCTGTCTTTAACGGATGTGCAGCCTTTGCTCTGTGTTCCTGGAGGGCTGGCGCAAGGTGGGGTGGGGGGAGTGATCCAAGGGAACCTTGTAAACAGTGAAAAAAATAAAGGCTTTTTGGCACTTCAGTCACCCAGTGCTCCTAATTGTGAGGCCAGGGAGTTGGTTGGAGACTCTGGGTTTGAGTTGAGTTCCACAAGTACAGAATGGGAGCCAAAGATGACTGGGGTGGGGTGTGGACTGGAGTGGTGGTGGTGGGCAGCTTCACTTAGGTAAGCTAGATGTGTTAGAACATCAATTCTAATGCACCAGTAGCTGTACTGGTCCAGTTCATGGGGCTCCCCAGATTCACTTGGCCTCACCTGCATCACCCCCAGCCCCATCTGCAGCCAGTTGCTCTCTGGGAGGCCTGGCTGCTACTGCAGTTGTGCTGTTTGCTGTTTTATCTCTGCTGGAAGAGGGGAGGGAGTATTGAGAGCCAGACTTCAGCATGGACTCCATCAAGTCTGCTGCTTGGAGATCCAAAGTAACTTCATTCAATACAATTGGACCCACCTGTCACAAGCCATCCATAGGCTGTGTGTGTAAGCTAAGCGCATTTGAGCAGTATGAGGGAACTGGTCTGATGTTCCTGCCTAATTGGGCTGTGTGACATATGTGTGCCTTTTCTCTTGCTCTGCCTGTGATCCCACACAGCACCTGAGATGGATGTGACTTTCCAAAAATGTCACCTGCTGACCACAAGACTTTCTCTTACCTGCCTTCTACCCTTCCACTGTTCTAAGCCACCATCATTCCACACAGCTTTTTCCAAGACCATCTGGCAACTTGGAAACCAGCAAGGTTTTCTTCTGAGGCTTTGTCCAGCTCAGTGACACACCCCCCTTTGTATATGCTTTCTCTGCTTCCTGGGCTCATTTCTCTTTTTCCTTTCCTTTTCCTGCCCTGGCATTGTAATCCTCAATAAAGCATAAGTTCCTAAGCTTTTTTTCATGCTCTATTTTCTAGAAAAAGTGAGCTCAGACAAAGACGAAGGCAAACATCACATCTACTAGAATCAAAGGAAGAGGAAGATGGAAAACTCACAAGGTCTGGAAAGGATGGGTAAAAACCAGAGAAGGTAAGGAATAAATAAAGGGGGCAAATAGTGGTAGTTGCCATCCTCATGGAATGCAGAGGAAGACAGTCTTTAAATCCTGTTATCATATTCACAAATATAGATGTGCAGGAAGTGAAGGAAAGTTACATGGTGCAAGGAGAGCCTATATAACTGTGAACTTGATTTAGTCTGAAAGGTCAATAAGACTTTTGTAAGAAAATGTCATCGGGAGTGAGATCTATTCCTGGGATACAATAAAGGGGTGGGAATGAAAATGAGGGGAAGCTGTTTCAGACAAATGGAATGACAGGTATCATTATTTCCACTGTTGGGGGAACAGGAAGAACCTCACCCCATAGAGAAAGGGGCCTGCAGAACTTGACTCTTAAAAATTTCAACCCACAATAAACATACTGCATTTTACATCGTAACCTAGTATCCACACATGTTCATGAACACGCACAACTGAAACAGAAGTTCGTGGAACAATATTTACCCTTATATATAGGGGATTTTCATAGTAGGTATTGACACTTAAATGTGCATATACTTCTGTGGTGTTCACTGCAGCCCTGTGGGCAGTTTATACATATAAAATGAAATGTGTTACGATAGATATATATGTGCTAATATGGAAAGTTGTGCATACTATTGTAAACAGTGTATATAATATGACCACAACATGTTAAATATCTTAATATAGGAAGGAGTATTTGTATAAAATAGGGCTATGAAAGTGGCTACTTCTCAAATGACAGGGGATTTTTCTATTTCACTATTTGTACTTTTTACACCAGAGAATATGCATTCCTTTAGCTTTGAATTTTTCTGCTAGGTTTGGGCCACATTAACATTTCAGGCCTGTAAGGCCATGATGTTGTGAACAGCTCTCTGGCATTGGAGAGGTTTCTCTGTAGAACCATTTATTTCCTTTCTTCACTATGAAACTTTCCTTCTTCAGAATACTTCAGGGGTGTGTATTACAATACTTATTTAGATTCCTGGTAAGAGGCAAGAAAATAGCACATTTTTTTTCTGGGAGTATTTTTAATTTCTAAAAATGTAATGTTTAGTGCTGATGGCACTAGTCTACTAACCCCTCTCCTAAATAAGAAATGCAGCCTATGTACACAAAATCATCCTCACTATATAGATGAGTGAGTGAGAAGAAATCTAATCTTTCTTCCTGTGGAACAGACTGCTTTGGCAATGAGCCCAGTCATTCAGGAGTTCTCCATGATCTGTTATTCAAATCCAGTTCATAATTATGACTGATTTTAGGCAGGAGGCCAAAATAAAAGGATTGACTAAATATATCTTTGTTTTTTCCATCCTGTCCCTTCTTGCCATCTCCAATTTTAACACAAGTGCTAACTCCGAGGTCACGGTTAGAAATACAGACACCCCAACATGAGTACTCTATTAATACAAAGGCAAAGTTTCCAAAAAGTCCACATAGCCTCAAATGAGATGGGATGCCACCATATTCTGAAGAGGACAACAGTCAGACTGAACTCCAGAGTGCACATGATATTGAACTTCAAAACTGCTTGCTGCCACTTAAATTCCAGCTCCTCTAGGTTGAACCCATCCTCCAAAGATGTCTTATTCATCTTTTGACTCTAGCACCTGGCATAGGACCTCATATAGGTGTCCAGGAAAAGACTGATGAGTGAAATTTTTAGGTCTATCGGAGGTGAATATTTTCTTTTTCTCCCAGCACTCCACTACCATGGCTATTCAACCACTTCTCAAAACCCCCCTATGTTTGCTTGTAATCGAAACAAAACAAAACAAAACAAAAAACAACTTCATGTATAATCCATCTGGAGTTTATTTTTATGTGTAGTAAGGCAACATAACTTTGTTTCAGTCTGAAATGCCACTCACTTTTTAACATCATTGATTTTGAAATCTTCATTTTATTCTATTCTTCTCTTTGTTCTTATGCTAGTAACACACTGTTCAAATAATGGCAGTTTTCCAGTCTACTTGAATATCGAATAGGATGATCACCCTCACACCTTCCAACTCAATTATCCTTTTTTAAAAAAAATTTTTTTTAGTTGTAGATTATTTCTAGATACTTCATAGTGTATTATACATAATAAATAGAAATCTTCCATCATTTTTTAACATGATCGTTTGGACATTTGTTTTATATTCAACCATTTTATTGAGTTCTTACTAGATATTTGATCATTTAGTCATCCAATCAACCAACTTTTACTAAGCACTAAATACATGTGGGATACAGTAAGGAAAATGCAAATGTATATTCAGGAATGTACTTTGCTGTAAACCCTCTCCACTTGCACCTGGCTTAAATGAATAAGGAGTTTCATTTATTCTTCACATAATGTGAAGTCCAAGGAGGCAGTCCAGGCTGTTTTGGTTCCACAATGTCAAGATGACTCAGGCTCTCAATGTCTGTCTGTGTGTCCATTCTTATTGCTTACTTGGCATTGTGGGACCCCCAGCACATCCAGCATTCTATCTGCATTCCAAGTAGGAAACAGGGCAGGGGCAAAGGACAAGAAAAGCTTGATATTAAGCCCAATCTCCCCACTCTAACTTTCCCAGAATCCCACTCCATGCATTTTGCCTATACTCAACTGGTCAAAACTGTATCGCACGACCAGGTTCATCTCCATTGGCCCCTTTATTGCTCCCCTCCCATCAGAATTGTGTTAGGAAGAAGAGGAGGAAGAAATTCCTGCCTTTACAAAGAGATTAAAAGAATTCATCACTGAAAGTCTTGGATTTCCAGTAACTCAGTCTTTGGACCTCTTTTTTTTTACTTTATCTCCACTCATTCCATCGGTGATCTCATTTTGTCTCATTGTAACTAGCTGCACACTAGTGACAAGCATATTTACATTTTTAGTCCAGCACTCTAGCCTGAACTTCAGACTAAAACAGCTAACTTTGCAGATCCACTTGGATGTCTACTGAGTATCTCCAATTTAACCTGTTCAAAGCAAATGCCTTCACCAAACTGTTCCTCCCACAGCGTTACCTATCTCATACATAACAATGTATACTTGTAGTTGCTTGGGCTACTCTGCCTGTTTTGCATCCTACACCAGGAAATTCTGTTTGGCTTTACTTTTTCCTTCTAAATATACTCAGAATCCCAGCACTTCTTATCATTTCTACCACTAATATTCTGATCCAAGACACCATATTTTATGCCTGTACTACTGCAACAGCCTCCTAAAGTCCTCATTCACATAAACAACCCTTTCTAAATTGTTCTTGACCTCCTCTTTTCTATAATTTCATCCTTTGCTTGTGCACTTAACCCACCATTATTCCTACAATGTCAGTACCCAAAGCTGCAACCTCTCTAGAATCTCAGAGTTATGCACCCCATGGTTGACAACCACTCTTATCCACCCATTATTTCCTCTTTCATTCTCACTCCAATATTCCTCCAATTCTAATAGGACCCATAAGCCTTTAATCTGACAATTTTCCACCGCCCTTCACTTTCCCCTTACATTCTCACTTTTCTTCTGAGCTTAAATTTCAGTCAATAATTTTTTTGTCTTCCTGTCTTCAACTTTCTTGCCCTTTTCTCATTTGGCAATATAGTAAACTCCCAATTCTGATCAGATCACCTCTTCACCTAATCTGAGTCTGCACCCATACAGCTGATACAGCTGTAAAAAAAAAAAAATGATAATTAAGTGGACTAGATCCTACATTCAATTCACGATCACTGATCTCAAATGGAACACTGATCACTGCCTGGAAATCATACTCTATCTCCCTAGGCTTTCTGCTCTCTCAGTCAGATCCTTTTCTTGTCTTTTCCCTTCTTCTCATTCCTCCACCTTCCCTCCCCTGTCATTTAGACTCATATGATGATGTTCCTTCATATTTTAATGAGAAAAATAGAAGAAGTGCAGAGACTCTTCACAAGCTCCCACATTATCTGCCACCTGTATACCCACACACTAAATCTTTTTTCCTGTTAACATGGATGAACTTTTTGAGGTTTTTTATTAAACCAATCCCTTGTATGCTCAATTCCATCTGATCTCATCCAGGCAAGGATATCATTCCAGTAATTCATCCCTGTCTGCTGAATCAAAATTTCTTGTTTTCTGAATTATTTTCCTTTACATACATTATTTCATCTTAAAAACAAATACCTTCTCTTGACTCCATTTCCCCCTTCCAACCATTATGGTATTTTTTTAACAAACTCTCTGAAATAAATGTTTATATTAATTATCTCTAAACTAACTCCTCCTCCTCCTCTATTAAACTCAATCCATTAAGGTTCAGCCTCACCACTTATTGAAACCAACTCTGATTAAAGTCAACAAATAATTTTCCTACTTACTTCTGTTTATTTTTCACATCTCTGTCAAATCCCACTGAAACATTTGGACATTACTAAATCAATTTCTCTAATACATTCAAGTCATTGTTATATCACTTATCATGATTTTAATTTTTATTTGTGTATAATTCTTTGATTTACCTTTCTCTTCCTTAGTAAACTAAGTTCCATAAGGGGAGCAGTAATATCTATTTTTCTATCACAATAATATGGCTTGTGTATAGCACAATGTCTGGTCCACAGAAGGCTGTCAATAAATATTTAGGGAGATAAATGCTTTATTATCACCAACCCCATCTTATATTTGGGATTAGGAGACTCCTAGAAGCAAATATAAGCTGAAAGGCACAGTGTGGATTATTGGTACAGTAAGGACTAGGAGTAGTATAAAATACTGATTTCCATTCTACATTTTAGAGTTGTAATGATAAAGAGATGAGGTACCTCTTTTCCCAGCTTTGGCCTTATAGACCTACCACTATGTTAGGGATGGAAAGAACAAACTATACTATCTAATGCAATGTCGAGTCCTCCCTGTGTCCAAAAAAGCTTAGCTGCCAATTCAACAGAGCTGCCCGGCATTGTCAATTACTCTGGTTCCTGTGTACAAAGTGTCCAGGGAGAAGGGCATCTGTTTGAAGTTACATCCCACAGGGGTGCATCACTCATCAATGATTTGCAAATTATGGACCATGAAGACTATTGGGAAGAGTGAGTAGGAGGATCAATTTAAGGTTTGAACATTAAAATTCACTGTCAGCTGAAGACCAATAATAAACAGAGCAAAAGTATTCCAAGAATAAAACTACGTGGCAAATGAGATTTGCGTTAACACAACTTTTAAGGAACATTCTATATTAAAAAGGTCTATGGGCACTAGCTGGAAAGCTCTACATTTTGAGAATAGTGAGCCATCAGGCATCATTGTCATGAGATATATAGTCATATTCACCACACTGTGAGTGACTACTACTACTAGGTGATGATATGATCCAAATGGTGCACTCTGAAGATAAAAAGAGGCATTATTAAAAATTATGCCTAGGATTGTCTCAGGCAAATAAATAGGATTGGTCACACTTTAGAAACCATCCTCTACTCATTATACATAGAGAAAACCAGGTATTGATTCATGCAAATAACTTCATTAGGCAAATCAACAACAGCAGCAACAGTCAGACACTGCTACCAGTCTAGTCTGGGTTCTATTCATATCATTTTGACCCTGAATAGTCATGCTAATACTTACCATGTCCACTAGTTAAAAGAAAGTAACAGTCACTTCCTTTGTCTAGTTGTTTTTCTTGACCCTTCTCACCCGATCTACAATCTTTAGGGAGGGCCATTTTTATTTCCAATTGAAGTTTAACCTGATTGTTAAGAAACAATCTACCCTTCTATAATAAGCTAACTCAAATAAAATCATTCTTCAAATTTCCAGAGGTACCCTCTTCCCAAAGGTACATTTCCATGAACCATATCTTCTTTATCCAAGACTGAATTCTATTCATTCACTGAATCAACATAGCAAAAGCAAGACACTAGCCACAAAACTTTATTGTAGGGATCAATACATATATCCTCCAAGAAATATTTTGAGCCATTCAATTGATGTTCACATCAGAATCTGGTTTTAGTTTGCGTGGCAAGAGAAAATAAAGATTATTGCAAAATCATGAATCATGTCCAAAAGGCCTGATTAAAAAAAAAAATCTATAAAATGGAAGAATTACATACTGCCAGCTCTCCTGTGTCAAAAAGCATTGTACAATTCAAATAAAAATGATGATCCCATATAAGTCCAATGAGGAGGATGCTGGCAACTGGGAGTGAACAATCTATTATAAAAAATGTTGAGTCAAAAAAATGAAATACAAAAAATAAAAAATAAAATTTTGGTCAGAAAACTGTGACTACATAATACCATGTAAGGATATCTACTAGCCGCTTTCTTTAACTAGTTGATAGTTTTCTATTTATTCATAAAGAAAGTGGAAAATACTCTGTGGATTCTTTCTTCTCTGCTATTTAGAACTCACTAACACGTGATCTATCCTTAGAAATGAGGAAATAAAAATCAGTGTCTGGCTTTCAGTGGGACACTCACAACACCCGAATGAGATCCAGAGTAATCCTAGATCGGGGGATGTCAATGTTCAGTACTCGGACTTCCACTCTTTCTCCAGGGCCCAGTCCAAGACTCCTTCTCTTTTTAGTTTTAGAAAGTTTTGCTTCTGTTACATTTCGTATGGGGATCAACCCTGATTTTCCCACTCCTATATCCACAAAAATCCCAAACAGAGTGGCATTCTCAACTTTGCCTGTAAGAACTGTTCCAACCTGCAGATCTTCCAAGCACACTATACTTCTCTTGAAATCAGGTTTATCAAACTCTGTAAGGGAAGAGGAAAAATTTATGTAACTAATAATGCATTGTACTTCTTAGATACAATATAACTTAGTGGATCAGTACTGACTATATATTGATTATATGCTCAGACCAATAATAGACTTTGAAGGAGGTCATAAACACAGCAGAAGACATATCCCGGCTTGAATTGTAATGCAAATAATAATAATAATAGAGCTTATATAAAAATAAATAAATGAATAAATAAATAAGAAAAAAAATGCACTCTATAAGAAATAGCAGTCACAGAGTAGAAATAATTTGAGAAGATTTACTTACTTTCTTCTCCCTGAACTCTATATCGATAATGTAAACATTTGCACTACTCATAGTCTTCGACTATATTTTTCTTTGTAAGAAATGATGACCACATTATTTTTGGTTAATGAATATACATGTTTAAATCATAAACACTGAGAAAGTAAGATCCTTGGAGACTGGGAATTTTGTTTTCAGTGCCTGAATCCTTAAGCTGTATAAAAGTGGCAGAAAAGACATTAACTTTTGGTTAAAGGTGGATGAAATTCAAATGTTCTGTCTTCTAATTTTTTTCTGCAAAACTGGAACTCAGGAATCAATTCTTGTCCATTTCAAATATATTTATGGATTCTTGATTATACAAAATTTATGAATTATGATTCTGGATGTCTTGGTCAGGTACCCAAACCATCTAGAACCCAACCTTCTTTTTCTTCTTTCAAATTCAATTCATCAAACATATATTAACTCCTATTATTACCTCCTGGCCAGGCACTCTGCTGGACACTAGAGATACAAAGATGAAGACATTAGATCTCTGTTCTCAAGTGCCTACAGCCCCCTCATTCCTTGCTTATCCAAGCATACATTTATTTCTCTGTTCACTAGTACTCACTGTCCCCAAGAGGTGGACATAAAGCATGCCAAGGAATCATTATGGCTCTAGTTAAAATAAAAAAACAACAACTCAGGTTTTATGAGGGAGATAGTGAGAACTAACAGTTTAAACGGATCTGTGAATTATCTGTGGCCTCCATTTATCCATGCTCTTCTTGGCCCCCTTTCCTAGGATTACTGAGTGTTGACTCTAATAACAAAGAACACATTCTATGCTTGGATCTCCTTTTACTAAGACCTCATTTTCCCCTCCACCCAGTCCATTTCCTTTTCCTCCACAGCTGTTGGCTTTATCCTGATTACTTGTTAGAGCTATCCTTTACATTTGTATTAACAACTGGTCACCTCTTTGTTCCCCTCCCCCAGTCCAACCACACTAAAACCAGGATCTTTTAAAAATTAAGCTTTTTCCTGTAAAACAAAACAAAAGCCTCCTTTAAACCCTAAATCTCTTTTTTCCTCATTTAAAAAACAAAAGAGAGAGAGAAAGAGAATATGCTAAAATTGGAATTGATTCTGTAGAATTTCACCTGATGCTAAAGCAATGAATTCCTAAAGCAAGAAGCCTACTGTAATGTAATGTTACACCGGGCAGGGACTATGTCAAAGCAAAGTAAAACTAAGTCGTTGATCAAGGCCAGAGGTAGGATGGTCTCTGAGGCCCTATAAGGCATTGTTTTTATGCTTGGAAACTCTCCCCCCCCCCCCCCTTTTTCTTACAGCGGTCCAGCTGCTGCAGATTCCCCAAGGGGTTCTGATCAGCTGCTTAGTTTAATTCTGCATGGAAAATCAGAGTCAGAAACTACTTAACATGTTCCTGAAGACAGTCTGGGCCACTGAGAAATCAGAAAATCCTCCATATACCCTGTAAACTTTAACACTTTGATAGCCAAGGCTGTGTATTCAGGCCACTGTCACCAGACTGCTTCTGATGAATCCCACTATGGAAACTAACTTGCAACCAGAGTGTTAATAAAAATGGAATCGATTATGTCACTGAGAAAACAGAAGACAGGATGAATATAAGGAAAAAAATGAATCAGCATTAAGAAAGGAAATACTTTTGAGAAAATGGAGAAAAGAAATATAACATAAATACTACTATGTGGAAACACCCAAAATATTATCTACCTTCTCAAAAAGCTTGACTATTCTCCCTTCACCTTGGGGATGTAGCAAAATGACAGTTCTCAGATATAATGAAAGTTGTGACTTTTGTTGCTTAAAGACACATATTTGAAATGTCACTTGACATACTGATAAACACTCTAGTAACTGGAAAGCTCAGTCCAAAGCCCAGGTTCATCTATGTTTCTGCTGAACAAAGGGCATCTCAGGTAAGAATCTTACTTATCTTGGTTGGCTAAGTGGACGACATAATTTGAGTGCTGATCTTTTCTCTAAGTTCACCACATAAGTGGGATGATGGTGCGATCAACACCATAACAGAAAAACAAAATGGACAGGGATATCCTGGTATAGGATACCTGTAGCTAAAGCACACTTAACAACCATCCACAGACATGGCATAGGCCTGCCACTCCAAACCCCCACCCTGTTTGAGAACCACTGCTCTATGTAGTATTTCTGCTAGACATATCCATGACATTCACACACAAAGAATCAGGCTTCCAAATGGAGATGGATATGTTTGTTGAAACAGTTATTTTGTGAGAAGGACAACCTGGAGGGGTCTATGCCCACATTTTTGCCATGGTCTAATTGGGTGTTTTATTTATTCTTTTTTTTTTTAATTTAGGACCTACAGAACACTAGGGAATAGTACAATGAATGAACTTGCTGGGTATGTTTTGAAATTTCCTTAAATCTTTTCAAGGAAGCATGTCCAACTATCTTACACTGCCTAATCCAGACTGAAAAGAGCCAAGCACTAAATATGGCATCATCAAAACTAGTTAAGAGACAAGTGTGCAGATTCATTTAAATCTCAGGGGTTCCAAGTCAAACTTCCTTAGGAAGTAGGTCATTTAATACCTTAATTCTTTTTCACCGGTCATTGCTCTCAACAACTACGGCTATTATACTTCCCTCACCCCCTACCTGTGCTGAAAGCTGAGAGTACTTTTAATTAGAAGTAAAATCAACAGAGAGATATCATCTTATTTGTTCAATGTGCTCATTGACACTGAATCCAGAAACTTGGAAGGCTGTAATTTAGGATGAAGATTCACTTTTTAGTTTGTGAATAGAATGACTTAACTTGCACTTCTGTCTTCTAGGATATAAAAACAGTGTACAAGAAGAATGACAAAAAATGTGTGCCTTCATGAATAAGCAGGACATATACAATGCATCTAGTCCAGTGATGTGACAAATGAACAGTGGGCAAGGAGTCTGGAGACCTGGTTTTCAGCTTTGGCTCGAAACTAAGTATAAGAACTTTGAAGGATGATTACTAAGTTCAATTTTCTCATATAGAATGAAAGAATCTGTTTTATTCATGGCATAGAGCTGTTATGGGGGTCAAAAGAGACAACATAAGCTACACAAGACCCAGGTGTTACAATTCAAGTTCAACTCACCTGTTCGAAAGTCAAAGCTTTCAGGCTGGCTGAGACCATCTATGATGACCTGTAAAGTGTGTGCTGTTGTCTGCAATCTTTCAGCAGTTTTCTCTATTCCTTCCTTTTCAAGGGATGAATTTATTTTTTGTTGCATTTCAGGCTTTCCAATTTCACACAGTGTCCCTCCAATGAATGATAAAAACCTTCAGTAGAAAGAAAAGCCCCAAATTTATCAATAATATTACTTCTTTCTCACTATCCTTACACAGATTTTCTTAAAATTCATTCATTTCAGATTTATAAATTGCCATCTCAGATCTACACATCACCATACATCAATCAATCATTCTTTATTGAGAATCTACTATGAGTACCATGCTATAAGAGGTGATCTATTTTGAGTGGAGGAAGACAGGGGCAGGGAATGGAGTTGATTGAGGTTCTTATACTGTTTTTAAATGAAGCACTTGCTCAGAGTCAGCACCAGAACATTTTACAGTAATGCTCATTGTAGACTAGTGTCATATATATTTTCTAAATAAGGTTGTTTCCTGAAATTTCTGTTAGGATAACATTTGAATTTACATGAGCTAATAAGCAAACCATTAATTGGTAATACTTCGATATTATCCAACAAAATATGCATCAAGCATTGCCAGCTTCTGACAAATGATTTGTTCTATTCATGGGTGGTATCATTGCTTTTTACTTTTATGTGGCTGTGATGGGAGCATCACCTTGCAGCCCACTTTTAGGCCTAAAGACTCCCCAATTCCATCAAGTCTCGTATTAACTAAATTATATCAAGAACATGCAATATTCAAATTCAACAGAAGAAATATGGAAGGGGAGCTGGGGAAGGGGTTTAAAGGTAGAGCATGCGCTTAGCACATATGAGGCCCTGGGTTCAATCAATCTTTCTCTCTTTCTCTCACACATACACACACACACACACACACACAAACACACACACACATACAGCAAAAGTGGGGGCATATCCGAAACAAAAAGTAATTTACTTCCAAAATGGAATCAAGTTTAAGACCTCAATTGTATAATCTAAAGATGAATATTATCTTTATATATTTTATGCATGAAATAGCTACAACATTTGCCAAATAAACAGAGCTGACTTAAAAATTTCCTTTTGCTCTGCTTACTATTTCCCTTGCTTGTACAGCTCCCTCTCAACTACTTAGCTTTGAAGTTCAGAAATGAGTAAGAGAAAAAGACAAGTCAGGTAAAGGGTTAAGATGTATTTTCCTTCAATTTCATGTGAATATTGGGCTGTAGCTTATTTTCTGACATTCCTTGGCTGGGTATTTTTCTACTTCATTAAGTTCCATTTCCTATGATTAATGGCACTTTAAAAACGTCAACACAGTAATCAGACAGACAGTGATACTAATGCCCTCAAATCCTTTCCTCTAAGGACATCTCTTGAATACAAGAAAGGAAAGGAAAACTGTTGGAAGTTTGTCTACAGTCAGGACTGGGATGTATCCCATTTGGCAGGCTGCTATGCCATCACAAAAGGAATGGATATATAATTCCACGTTTTTATTTTGCATTGTTGTGTTCAACCAGAAAGTGCCTCTTCAGCAGTACTCTGGTAATGATAATCTGGTGGAGAAAGCTCCTCCATCTCTGATTTAACTAGGGTGTCCCTTTGAGTTCAAATGAACCGCTCTCCTACATTTCTAATGGCCTTTTTGTGTGTGTGTAAAAATAAAATAAATATCTCCATATTCTTCAGTATCCAGCTAATCTTTTGAGAATATATTTTAGTAAATAGTTTAATAAAAGATAAGGAGACTTAATGTCCTTCTTTGGAAATGAGCTTCTATCCAAACTACAAGCCAGTTTGTAAGTCTACAGCTTCCCCCCAGCAGGCAGAGGCAGCCGGTATCAGTGCTGACGGATGAGCAGTAGCACATAGGGTCTGGTGACAGGGCACAGCTGTTGGAGGTCTGACTGACAGGGCAGATGACACATGACAACCTCTGCCCACAGCCAACTTCCTTACACAAGTTTCTAAATAATTCATACCCTGCTGAGCAGGCTTCCCTGGTATTCACTGTCTTGGCTTTATTGGTCTGCAACTGGCTACTTAAGCAGGACATCTTTCAAATCCTCAAGATTCTGGCTTATAACCATCTGTTAAAATGCCCAAAAAATGTATTCATGGGCTGTAAATCTATAAGCTTGAATGGCATTTTTCAATTAATAGAAGTAACTAAACAGTAAAAAGTTCCCAAAGCACTGTACATCTTGGCCTCAATAACAAAAATACACACTCAGCAGGCCACTTGGAGTCTTTAGATTGTGCATCTGTGTGTAAGAGAGGAACTAATTGCTACCAAAGTCACTTCCATATAAAGAATTCTACTTATAGTGATCGCAGATCTCAGAATAAAATTGGTCTGTTTAACCTGGGTGCCTATTTCACATATCATTTTCATTCTCACACACACAAGCCTGAGGGCACTAGTAACTGAAATCAATAAAAGAAAGTACCATGTTGTGCTCCTAGCTAATGCTTCACATTGATCAACTCTATTTTTAAATGACTACAGAGCTAAGTTGAGTGCTTTTTTACTTTGAAAACTTTCTTAAAGAAGAAGGTTACACAAAGAAAAAAACAGCAAACCAAAGGGGAGAGACAAACCAAATTGACCTCTCCTTACTGGCTTTCAAATATATTCAGATGCATATGGTAGGAAGCAGTGCTTTCTGCTTAGTAGCCATTAAATAGACATATGATTCTTATAGAGCCTAAAAAAAACTATTCTACATATTCCAAATTTTCACTTTAGAATTGAGAAATAATATTCAATACAAGTATTTCCTAGCTCAAAAGTACTAAATTAAAATGACTTTAAGAAGCTTGGAACACAGAATGTAAGAGAACATGTGCTGATCAGTAGGTGCATAGCATTATGCTAGCTGGGTATTCTCATTTAATCAGGGCAATAATCCTAAAAGGACAATAATCCTGTATACTATCATACAGAAAAGAAAAATTAAGGTTCAGGGAGGTTAAATAACTTGCCCAGGGCCATGTAGCTATTCCTACTAACTGGAGTTTCATTCCACATACAGGTTATCTGTCTGTATAACTGAAAGCACATAAAAATTAACGTGTTGCATTTGGTTAAGATAGAAAACACAATATTATGGATAATATTTTACCAACATGATTTAATGGAAGATTACTTTTAAACACCAGACAGTTAACACTGAGTAAATCCCACAAAGAATTATCATATGCAAGCTTTTAAATAGACAAATTCTCTCCAAAGTTAATGAGTTATTAAAGTCATAGTTTCATTTTCTCCACTGTCTCTGGAAGGCTTTTTCAGCTTACTAAGGACTGCTGCTAGAGCTGCTGTTTTTATTTAATATGTAATTTCATCCATCTTACTTAAAGTAAGAAAGTAGCATAAATGCAACAAATAAGCACATCATGTTCTTTTAGCACACATCTGCACAAAGTTAAAATACAGACCTTGGAACAGAGATAATGCTTATTTTTCAAACAGAAAGCTACATAACTAAATCACTCAAAGCTATACAACCTAAAATCAGTGGTATGTCCAACAGAGACTTGTTACAAATGCAAGGCTTTTCTTCTCAAAGAATAAGAACAGTCTTTATATATATATATATATATATATATATTTTTTTTTTCCCCCAAAGAAGAAGAAATTCTCAGAATTCACGAGACTTCAGACATAGCTGTTCAGTTTTATGTAATCACTTCCAGCATGGAGATTTAGGCGCTGGGGACTCAGGTTCATTACATGAAAGCAACATGATACCTACAGAGCACAGAAAAGCCTGGTGATGCAACACAAGCAGTAAAAACAACTATGTATTAGCATGTGCTTTGTGTGCAATGCGCACACGACCCATACTTCCACCAGGAACCTTGCTATCCGGCAGAGAACTTCTAGCTGTCTACCCATACCTTATATTCTCAGACGCCTTTGTACTTGTTTGTTTTTATCCATTAATTTTACTCAATTTTAACATAATTTCATCAATAAGCAAAAAAATTAATGGCAAGAACACCATCATTTTGGAAATGAATAGGAACAAGTTCCAATTTGTAAAACAGTGAGAAATGTAGTGTTTTTGTTTGTTTGTTTGTTTTTTGTTTTAAAGAGAGCTTACACTTTAAGAAAAAAGTCTGGACTTTAAAAACTGATTATAGATTGAATAGGGAGACATGAATGAGAAGTCCAGCATTACTTTGTTATTCTAAAAATACATATATTTTCAAATCTATTGTTGTTAACATGTAAGACTGAATATAAGTTCAAATGAGGCAAAGGCGAAAAATCGCTCCTCCTCTGACCTCATCTACAGGAGAACTAAATTCCCACTGGTGAGTGCGGGGCAGCATGGATGGAGTTGAGCTGAGAGAGAGAGGGCCAACTTTACCACATCTGCTGCTCTAGTGGTCAAATCAAAGCGACAACAATGTGAATTGTACTTTAATCATCAAAGAATCTTTTCAAACTTCTAACCTCCTTGTTAAACCAAGACACTGAACTGGGCCAGAATCCTTAAAAATCTATGTTGGTGTAAAACCCACAAGGAGTTGTAAATTCAAGGAGAGTACAGTTAAGAAGAGGCCCCCAGAATACCTCCTTACTACAGAAGCTAGTAAAGAGCTAATGAAAATAATATCTAAATGGCTTTTCTCAGCATTTGATCAACAGAAAGTAAGCACAAATAACTCTTCATGAGAATGTACAGCTGACTGGACTTAAACAAAATTAACATTATCAACAGATAAATAGTTTTAAAATGTAACCGGTTCAGAGAGGGTGGCGGGCTTGTTCTGAAAGCTTTCACAGACTGATCTGAGAGTACAGTTTTAAATAACGTGCAGCTACCTGGGCTGGGTAGGGTACCTTTAATGTTATTGCTTGGTACCATTTGGAATGTCTTTGGAGCACCTCTTGCACTGAGGAGTAGCAAAAAAAAAAAAAAAAAAAACAAAAAAAACAACCCAGATAAACCCCCAAAAAAACACACTGTCATGGATTAAAGAACACAGGTTTTCCTGCCAAAAGACTGCTTTATAAGATCATATTGTTACCTGCTTTTAACTTCTGAAGTACTAAACATTTCCTTCTTTTTTTTAAGAATCTGTTACACTTGTGCAGAAACTGGATACTCACTGCATCTTGCATTAATTATATGTATGATAACATATACTTAGAAAGCTGTTTCATTTTAAACTACTTATTCCCTAGTAACATACTATAGGGAATTAACTGTTAGAAAAAAAAGTGCCAGTTAAAATGTCTTTACACAGAAATCTTCTAAAAGTTTAAGATTTAGGATGGTATTATGGTTTGGATGTGAGGTGTCCCCAAAAAGCTCATGTGTGAGACAATGCAAGAAGGTTTAGAGAAGTAATTTGGTCATGAGATACTTAATCCAACCAGTGAATCAATCCTGTGATGGGATTTACTGAGTGGCAGCTGAAGGTGGGTAGGGTATGGCTGGAGGAGGTAGGTCTTTGGGGGCATGCATTTTGGGGTATATATTTTGTATCTGGCCAGTGGAGTGTATCTGTCTATCAGTCTGTCTCTCTCTCTCCTTCCTGATCATCATGTGACCTGCTTTCCTCTGCCATACTCTTCTGCCATGTTGTTCTGCCTCACCTTGAGCCTTAAAGAATGGAGCCAGTTTTCTCTAGGTTTCTCAAAAACCCCAACAACTCAGTATTTCTTAGTTTGATCACCTTCTTTCCAAAGAGTATTGGTTGTTTTTAAACACGGACCTCTGAAACTGTTGCCCTCAAATAAACTTTTCCACCTCTACAGTTGTTCTGGTCAGGTCTTTTAGTCACAGTAGTGAAAAGCTGACTAATACAAATGGTCTTCCTTTTAGAAGGAAGACAGTACTCATGTAGTTACACCATAATATCTAAGATCAGTAGGATAATAACCAATGTTGTATTATCTATTATCTATTATTATTATCTATTTCAGAATATCTTGCTATATATGATAGATTGTGGAATTATAATTTAAACACCAAATGTATATTCATATCAGCCAAATGAATATGAGTACATAAAAAAGGAAGGTGTCATGCACTGAAAACTACTGTTGCTCTAAAGATGTCTAAACTAGCGGAGCCCAGTGGCATACACCCATAATCCCAGTGGCTCTGGGAGGCTGAGGCAGGAGGATTGTGGGTTCAAAGCCAATCTCAGCAAAAGTGAGGTGCTAAGCAACTCAGTGAGCCCCTGTGTCTAAATAAAATACAAAATAGTGCTGGGGATGTGGCTCAGTGGTCGAGTGCCCATGAGTTCAATACTAAACTGTTTTAGGAATTGCCTTAGAAACAAATTTACAAGTGACATAAAAAAAAATCAGTCTTTTCATATTAAGAAAACTTCATAGATTATATATATATATATATATATATATATATATATATATATACCAGAAAAACATAAAACAAAAAACCCTAACAACTCAGTATTACTTAGTTTGATCACCTTCTTTCCAGAGAGTATTGGTTGTTTTTAAACATACACACCCCTACCTCAAATGATAAAGATTTGCTTAAATCAAAGCTTTTCAAAGGAATGCGACACAATGCTCAGGTCAACTAAAAGCAGTTTGGAAAGGCACACCTAGGGCTGGGCATGATGGCACACACTGTAATCCCAGAGACTCCGGAGGCTGAGGCAGGAGGATCACAAGTGCCAGGCAGTTGTTCTGGAGGGCAATTCAGTGAGATCCTGTCTCAAAATAAATAAATAAATAAATAAATAAATAAATAAATAAATAAAAAAGGGTGGGGATGTAGGTCAGTGGTAGAGCACCCTGGTTTTAATCCCCACTGTGGCAAAAAAGAAAAGCCTACTCAGCTTATTCAATAAATATTTATTTCGTGAAGAGGAGACCATCAAAGATCATAACAGAATCTTTGCCATGAATGAGATTATTGTCTAATTTAAATAATGACAGTATAATTGAATTAAAGAATCTTCTATTCATATCTATTTTTTTCAGAGGCAAAATTTTCTATTTGGATAAATAGATACTTTGAAAGTGCTCAACAAAGATGATTTCACTTAATTCTCTCAAAAATTTACTGTAGCTTTAGATTTGCAGAAAAAGGAAGCAAACCTCAGAGAAACTAAGGGACCAGCGCAAAGTCACACACTGAGACCACAAGTTGTAGTTAAGGTAAAAGTTATACATCACATCGTCATTAGCACTTCCACCTCCTTACTTTGGAGAATTTTCAATGCAGACAGAAGATTTAGATCTTAGATAAAATTTGGCACCCAGGGCCCCTGCCTGGGAACAATTTATTATTATTTTTAAACCGAATTTGAAAGAAAAAAAAAAAAAACTTTGGCCCTTTTTGAGTTACTGAATAAGAGTTGGACAAAATTAAGTTAGTGGTTTCAAAGGCTGCAGACTCTCTACAGCTCAAAAACACTGTGTTTAGAATTAATATAATTTAATTTACTGCCTGTAAAGCCATGATGTGGATTAGTGCCTGTGTATTTGAAGAGACAAATAAAAAAGTAGTATTCGAAAAAACATAGGAGTGGTGGAAAGGCTGAAATTAAACAGCTCTAGCACAAACAGGGATAAAACCCACCTCTTAAGGGTAAGGACTTTCTTCATTGGGACACAGTATTCTATTATGAACATGAACCTGTTAAAAAATAATCTTATTTATTATTATGTAACATCTTCATTTTATTAACTTCTTGGCTGTTCCCTGAATGGGCAGAGACACTGCTATCCATTTAAAGAGTGGGCAACTGAGCTCAGAGTCACTTACTTATGGTGACAAAGTAGATTACTGAGGTAGCAAAAGACATGCTGAGATTCAAATCCACATCTAGCCTGGGAACAAAGAAAGAGGAGATAATGGGAGACCAAATCAATACCCTCCTGAATTTTGGGCTCCAGACTTAGTGGCCTAAAGTTGAAAAGAAGACAAGGAAAAGGGCAGACACATGCTTTGAAAATATAAGCCTGAAGCAAGCTCAAGGTTTATTGTAGGTGGCTGGCAGTTCCCTCTCCTCCCTCAGTGGGTACTAACAAGTTGCTCCAGATATACAGGAGAAAAACCAGCATGTTCTCCAGTCCCAAGAGCCAGTATGAATATAAATCAACAATGTTAAATGCTCCAAATTACATCTAGATCACATGACAAAACAATAAACTTCCTCCGAGTCAAACTGTTGTGATACACCCCATGTTTTCTTTTATGGCTCAGCTTGACCGCACCTTCTCAATCACAACCAAGGGATCAGCCTTAACTGCAGCAACTATACTAACCTACTTGTCCCAAGAGCTAAGGATTCCACATACATTAAGTCATATAATTCTATGAGAAAGGTGTATTATTGTCACCATTTAACAGACAAGAATACTGAGGCACAGGGAGGTTAAATAACATTGCCAGGTCAAATAGCTATATCAGACCTTCTGACACTGCAGTGCCTCCAGACTGAGCTAGGGCAAAGCCATGTCCACAGTCTCAGGTCCTTGAACTTCATACCCATACTCCCTTCTACTTGCTTTGTCAGAAACTTTGTGTGGCTGGTATGTTGAATATTGTGTAAGACATCAGAAAGGATAATCAATTCCCAAGAACCTGAGAGCCTAATCATCTAACTCTAAAGTGGATGGATTCTCTTTTATCACTTTTCTCTTTTGTGAGGGCACTTTTGAAAATATGAATTTACTTCCTGGGAGCTAAAGTATGCTATTTAAGTTTTAACTATTAATAAAAAAAATCAATAAACAAAAAATTAGGACTCTGTCCATTTAACATCTTTGACTTTTAGATTTAGCCTCTCCTTTATAATTCTTTTTTAAAAATTTTAATCACATATTCTATTTAACCAGATATATTCAACATATTGATCCTACATGTAATCAATGTGAAATTACTGAGATCTCCTTTATGATTCTTATTTTTCTGAAAAGGGAATCTAATATTTTTATTATATTTATTTTTTAGTTTTAGGTGGACACAATATCTTAATTTTTTATTTTTATGTGGTGCTGAGGATTGAACCCAGTACCTCATGTATGCTAGGCAAGCGCTCTACTACTGAGCCACAACCCCAGCCCCAATCTAATATTTCCTAATGATAGTTCTATTAGAAATGAATGCAGGATAATGAATTGATAGAAATGCCAAGTAAATTGCTTGTCAAAATCCAGCAATGATTCTCCCTAAATTTTCATGTCTAAAATACTGCCAATTATTCTGAGACAAATCTAGAAAAATTCAAGATCTTTCAAATATGCAAATAAATTCTTAGGTCTATTTATCTAGTTGTCATTTATGTCACAGAACTTGTAGTTGGATTTCTTTTCAGGTTAGTCTTCCATAAAGAAACATGTTTTCAGACTATAGGAGTTAGGTGGCATGCCACTGCAGAACAAAGCTGTGGTGAATTTTAGATATGTGAGGAGTGGGAGGTGAACTCAGGGACATACCCCTCAGAAGAATCACAATTGACAAGGTCTGGGGCTTCTGATTGCTCACAGTTGAAACTATGAAATCACATGTGTGATTGGCATAGGTCTACTCTTGTTTTTTTTTTTTTTTATTGTGTGTGTGTGTGTTTTTTTTTTTTGTTTGTTTGTTTTTTTAAACCCAAAAGCAATTTAAACTCTCTGTTTTATAGTTGTTTACTAGCTAGAAAACTTCTTTCCTTACTTGGAAAGAAGACTGAAGGCCATAAAACCTCTGAAGGCAATTTCAAAAGTGAGGCTAAATCCTTGAACAGAAATGAGAAAGAGCCAGAGACTGGAAAGCGCCTACTCAGGGTCTTCAGTATTGGCCATTGGTCATTATCTGGCTTGACTTATTTTAGCTCCATAGCAGGGACCAGCAAGGCAGGACCTCCCAACCTCCCTCCCGCTAGTCTCAACTACTTCTAACCCAAGGCACCAGTTAGGGTCCATCTAGCCACTGATCTGATCAGGGAATTCTTGTGTATCAATTGTGTTGATTCTTCTTTTGCTCTTAAAAATCTTACACAAGTTTTTAGTAAATTAAAGATAAAATATTGCTTAGATTTAAAAAAAAAAAAGAAGCTTATTCCCTCTGTAAATAAAAATTTTGTCAAGTTGATAAGGTCATTCCTGTTCCAGACCTAAATTTTAAATTCATGGTTCTTTATTCTCTCAAAATATACTTTTCAGGCCACATGCTGGTAATCCCAGTGAGTCTGAGGCAGGAGGATCAAAAGTGAGGTCAGTTTCAGCAATTTAGTTAATCCTGTCTCAAAACAAAATGTAGCTTATTGGTAAAGTACTCCTAAGTTCAATCTCTAGCACATACACATGCACACCACACACACATATAAACACTTTTCAGCATTGATTGCTAAGGGTGAGAAACAGGCACATCATCAACAATAAGGGAAATATCCAGTACTAACATTATAATACAGCATTAATGCAAATCATTCCTTGATGTACATTTATCTAGTATGTGATAATGGTACTACAATATCATATTCCTGTTACACAGGCTGTTAACTACTTCTAGAAACTAGTCCTAAAATTTCTCCCTAATGGCCAACATGGAAATAACAAAAAATAGCTAATGTTTTATCAAAATGAGTGCTGAGTGACAGTCTTGACATTAAATTTCCTGGTATTTTTCAAGAGTACAACTTTCAAGCTTAACTATCTGGAGTGCATGAAATTCTTAATGCAACAGATTCTTTGGGAGAGTGCCAGGTCTTACTGGGACACATACAAATCAGTATAATCTATTGCACAAAGCACGACTTCCTGGCACCTTACTTTAAAAAAAAAATGGGGGAGTTGGGGCAGATTGGATACATGCCTTGGTTCTCAAGATCAACCCAAATGGCAGGATAGAAGGAAAGGAGGTATGGTGGAGGTGGGGTATGGGAACCCCTACATAGGCCATTCTGGGCCTCATTCTAACTCATAACATAGCAGCAATTTTATTCATGGCTTACAGTAACCAACATAATGAAATCACTCACATGTGGACACACTATGACTGCTTGTTGATGACAGAAAACAGGAAGAAATCCTCCTTCACAGACTGTCTCTGGTTTTCCAGTGTATAAAATCTAGGATGGCTTGGGCACTGGATGCAATGCTTTGTGAAGGCGAGTGGGATTCACTTTGGAGAGGTTCTGAAATCCTTTCTATCCACAGGGAAATCTGAAAGTAATTCCTCAATACAGGAAAAGGCAATGCCATGAAAGAATGATCTAGATGTTCTAGCAACAGTTTTGCTTGTACAACTACATTGACCTCAGCCAGTGTAGATGATAGATAAAAATATTCAGATTGAAGTAAAGCTAAATATTTCATTTTTTTCTACTAAAGTGTCAATTCTTGAGTTCCTTTTCCTCAATGTTCTTCTATTTAGACATCTTCTATTCTCTATTTCTATCATTTATTCTTTCAAATACTGCCCTATCGGTCTTTGTTAGGTGTTGGGGATACAGTGGTAAACTAGATTCTTATGGTCCCTATTTAGAGCTTACAGTCTACCATTATAAACTAAACTTAAATTTAACTGTCACTAGCCTAAGCATATCTGGAACTAAATTTTCAAATGCATCATTTACTTTATGGGGGCAAGGACAAATGGAGAGGTTTACAGCTTTAAATATGATATTCTACTGTCATAATTTTTTGACCACCTAAGTTGATTATGAATAAGTGGGACAAAAGGGAGTAATGAGGGTCACATTAAAGAAACTGTTCAATTAAATTTTTTACCTATTATTCTTTTCGTGATTTTAAGCAAGATGGGTCTTCTTTTAAGATCCCTCACCTCTAAGATCAGTTTAGTGTTCCCCAACTCCTGAATTCTTTATGGTACCAATATTTACTGTATGAATTTTGTTATGATTTTATTAATTATTTGGACCATGTAGATCACTGTAGTAGTGCCTAAATAACATAAAAATGAACACAGGCCATTTATGACCTCCAAGAGTCTACCAAAATAGGAAGAATAAAACTTAAACTCGCAGAGATAGGCACAGTGGCACTTGCTGTAATAGCAACTTGGAAGGCTGAAGCAGGAGGATTGCAAGTTTAAGACCAGCCTGGGCTTCTTGAGACCATGTCGCCAAGAAAAAAAAATTTAAAGGGCTGAGAATGCAGCTCAATGGTATAGCAGTTCTGGGTTCAATCCTTAATATAACAAAACAAAAACAAATAAAAAAAAAACTTATACTACCAGGTACATAGACATCAATAATTAGTTATGAGTTTGGTGGAGGTTCTAGCTGCCCTTAACAGAAGCATGGTCCTCCTCTATCAGGGAAGGTTGTCCTCTTTGACCAAGTGCACAACTTTGGGAGGGACACCCACTTAGCCAGCCAGATCAGTTAAATCAACTCTGGCAATCAATGAGATGATAGAAATCGCAGTCAGACTGTCCTCACTTCTAGAGCCCTTCATGAAATACAAACATCACTCAAGAAAGAACTCAGAAAGACCTCACAAGGTTAAGAATGACTTCAGAATTGTTGGTATAATAAGCTAAAGGGATGAATGAAATTATCTGAGATGAAGAAGACTGTAGTTGGAGTAAGATTCAGAGGAAAGACCTAAGGTCAAGTTTTAGACATGTTAGATTTGAGGTGCTAAGTAGGTAGCTATATATACAGTATGAAGTTTGGAAGAATGATTTGGTTTAAATATAGAAATTTAGAAGTCATATTCTTATGATACTTCTGCAACCATGAAACTGAAAGAGATTACCAAGGGAGTGATCACTATTTAGTTCTTTAACTTCTTCATTTCCTTCTCTCCTTCCAATATAGTAAACTTCTACTTCATTTTCTACATCTTATTTTTGTCATTCATAACCAGCTACTGTCTTTCATAATCTTCACCCAATCTGTCAGCAAATATTATTGTACATTATTTCAAAATGTACAGAGAACATATGCACTTCTCACCACTTCTGCTATCATCTGAATGTCAATCATCATCATCATTCACTTGGATTGCTGCAATTAGTATAACGATCTCCCTCCTTCTCCCACTGCCTCCTATCTTCTATTGCTAACACAGCAAACAATAGGGTCCTTTTAACATGTACATCAGGCTCTTTAGCTCAAAACCCAGCTATGATTTCTGAGTTCACTCAGAATGAAAATCAACTCCTCATAATAGCCTCCCAGTAAGTTGATGGTGTCAAATATGGCAGCAAGGTTAAGTTGTTTAAGGATGAAAGAGTTCACTGGTTTTGACAATTGAGAGGTCACTGATTGAGAGAGTAATTTCAAAACCTGGGCAAGGATGAAAACCAATCTGTAAAGGACTGGGAGAAAGCAGGCAGTAAGAATTAGTGGTAAGTAGTTCTTCTGAGAAATTTGGCAATGAAAAGGAGGTGAGGTGGACTAGAGGTTCTAGGGAAAAGTAAGACAAAAAGTGGTTGCTATGCTTAGCTCTCAGGGAGTAAGGAATGGGGAGGTTGCAGCAGTAAGTCTGTAGCTCTCATTTAAGTCCATCTTAAATGAGGGCTACAGGTATAAAGGGAGACATTAAAATACTAGACATTCACATAATTTTATAAAGCTAAAAGACCTTATTCATTTACCTGCCACTTTCTGCCTCATTTTTAGAAGTGGAGTGATTATGACACACAATTACAACAATAGCCGGGGCCAAGAGTTCTCAGCAGCAGCCTGGGTGATGGAAACAGAATGAAGAAATGAAGGGTAGCTTAGGTAAGGATGGGACACAATGAATAAAGATAAGGAGACAATCAGACAAGTGGACTGTAAGGTAGTTTTGAATTTTTTCAGTGAGATAGGAAGTAAAGTCATCAGGTACAAGAATGTTCACAACATTTTTCTCATAAAAGCCAAACTGAAAATAGACAAGTTCCATGTGATATTGGGAATATATATATCAATCATCTTTATCCTATTTCTCAGCAGAATGTTCCTAAAACCCTTGTAATGTCGGGATAAAAGTGTCTTTTGCATGCTAATGAAATGACTGGTGGCTAGAGGTCCCTAGATAGCTTCAAGATGGGGGTTGCTCACCAAAAAAGCCAACTATGTGATTAGAGGATTGGAACTTCAAGCCCCATGCTGATCACCAATAGACAATGATGTAATTGATCATGCCTCTTCAAAAAACCAAAAGTACTGGATTCAGATCACTTTCCAGGCAGCTGAGCATGTGCAGGTACTGGGAAGGCAGTGCCCTCGGAACAGCACAAGTTTCCATGCCCCTTATCCCCTACCTTGTCCTATGCATTCATTACATTTTGCTGTTCATTTGTATCCTGGAAATATCCTTCATAATAAATGGATAAACATAAGTATTTTCCCTGAGTTCTATGAACTGGCAAATTAACTAAACCCAAGGAGGGTGTCATGGGAACCCCAATTAATATTTTCTTTCTTTTGTTTGTTTATTTAATTTTTGTGGGGGAGGTACTGGGGATGAAAC
Source organism: Urocitellus parryii (assembly GCF_045843805.1). Lineage (NCBI taxonomy): Eukaryota > Metazoa > Chordata > Mammalia > Rodentia > Sciuridae > Urocitellus > Urocitellus parryii. The sequence continues at coordinate 67,323,385 of NC_135542.1, forward strand.
TCAGGGCCTTATGCACATTAGGGAGTCCTAATTTGGAACAGGATGGTCAAAAGCCCAAGTCACAATCTGTGCTTGTGATTTGCACTTGAAGTGGGGGCAGTTTTGTGGGACAGAACCCTAAACTTGTAGAATCTGACACTACCACTAGGTAGATGGTGTTATAATTGAATTAGAGGGTGTCCAGCTAGTATCTGCTAAAGAATCAGCTACAGAATTGGGTTTTGAGGACACACATTTTGGTGACCAGGGATCTCAGAAATATTCTATATCATACTGAGAGTAAAGAATAAAAGAAATAGTTTGGTTTTCCTGTATCTCTTAAAATCTATAAATAGAAGAAAAGCTACAGTATGCCCTCACAATGAAATACTATTCAGCAATGAAAAGGAACAAGCTGCCGGTATGTGTTACAAGGTAGATAAAATTCTAAACATAAACATCATGCTCTAAGAAGCTTTACACAAATGAGTCAGATATAAATTTAGAGATACAGAGAGAAAATTGAGTGTCTAAAGGAGAAATGTTCCTGTTAGAGTATGAATGGGTAGCTTGTGAACAACTTGTAAGCTAGACAAAAAAGCCTAAAGGATAGAAAGGGACCAAAATGTAAGAGAACCTAAACATCCCATAAATTACTTCTTAACTTTTCAGCTCTAAGTTTTCTAGAATGTAGCAAAGCAGGAACAAAAACCAAATAGAAAAAGACCATTAACCACATGAAGCTTCAGGCTAACACTGATCAGAATACAACCCTCTAATGTGTGATCAACCTATCTACCATGTGATCATCCAACAGAGCACACAACCACCAGATGTTGATATCAGCAGAAAGCAACAAACCAGACCAGACTGCAGTCTCGGGGAAGGCCAGGCCCTTTGCATCATATTCAACTGTTATGTACCCTAAAAAAACCCAACCTTATTCCCTGGTGGTGGGTATGTCTCAAGATTCCCTGCATTCTGTTCTGAGAATACCTATCTTCACCTTTCATTTTCTAATAAAGTTGTTTCTTTCTTCAGTAAAACCTGACTCTTTTCTAAACATGGTCAAGAGATTAGAAGGTCCAAGTACAGGTCTCCTCTGTCTCTGGAGAGACCTCTTCGTACCCGCTTCTGGTGACATGAAGATAACTGTGGTATTGCTTACATGAAGTTCTAAAAGTAAAAAACTAATTAGAACAAGTAGTTACTTCTGGGAGGCTGGAGCAGGATTGGCAGGGAAGAGAAAACGTTTGGGGATACTAGTAATATTCTCTTTCTTTATTGGGGTTTGGGTTACACAGACGTAGATATATGTCAAAATTCAGCTAAAGTACAGTTAAAATTTAATTGTCTATGAATTTTGCCTCAAAAAATACTGTAAAGAATCATCAAAATATAGTTAATTGGGCTGGGGATGTGGCTCAAGCGGTAGCGCGCTCGCCTGGCATGCCTGCGGCCCCGGTTCAATCCTCAGCACCACATACAAAGATGTTGTGTCCACCAAAAACTAAAAAATAAATATTAAAATTCTCTCTCGATTGTTCTCTCTCTCTCTCTTAAAAAAAAAAATATATATATATATATAGTTAATTGTATTCATGATGAAGAATTTAGAGGAAAGTGTATTGATGTCTGCAATTTTTTATTTGTTCTTATTAGTTATACATTACAACAGAATGTATTTTGACATATTATACATATATGGAATATAACTTCCCATTCTTCTGGTTGTACATGATGTAGAATTACACTGGTTGTGTAATCATATATGCACACAGGAAAATAATGTCAATGCATCCAAAAAAATAAGAAACCAATTGAAGAACAGATGGATATATATGGGGAAAAACTGGTAGAATAAAATGTAAACGATAAAATCTACATGTGGGTATAGAGGACTTCACTTTAGATTTTTTTTCAACATTTTTGTGTGTTTACATTTTTTCATAATAAAATGTTGGGTGGGGGGGAGAAAGCATTGTTTTGAGGTTAACAGAATATTATTTTTTACTTTTCCCCCTATTTTCTAAATTCACTATAATGTGCTCTATCTTATAAATTAAACAGTTTTAAAAGAAAACAAACCAATGGAATTTACTTAAATAATTTCAAGACAAGTTTCATATCCACTTTAAAGTCAATAAATTATTCACTATTTTTTAACTCACTATAATATAATTCAGCAAGTCACTGGTTTTGAACTGATTAAAAAATTTTAAAGATAATTAAATGTGCTATTAAAAAGTTATTTTTTTCTTTTAATGCCTTATATTAAACTTCTCTTGTATTCAAAAACCTCCTTGTATCACTCTGTGTTAAACTGTAAAGACACATTGTTTCTTAGATTCTGTAATAACTTACCAGGACAGTATTTCTTAGGAACTCTGAATTGGCTGTTTACTTTCAAAAGTGCTTTAACTTTAGAGAAGCATAAGATTATGCCAGGTGCTAGTCAATTGTGTCCTGTTAATTTCCAAAACAAACAGAAGAGAGTGCCATGCAAATTCCATTACACACACTTAACCATTAGAACCAGGGTTTATTAGCTTGACACTGATCCAGGAATAATGGTTTCATTCCTCAATGAAATAAAATAATGTGCCACATAACTGAGCAATGCGGAACTTCTAAAAAATGTTGTCATGTTATTAAACATAGTCATATTTTTCAATTTCCATTATGCCCAAACAAAGGTCATTTGCTGTAGAGAATTCACTATGGGCATGGAGAATTCTTACATGGGCTTCAAACTTACCTCATTGCTATATCATATGATTCTGGATGAATACAAGTCTGATCCAGAGGATTTGGCTTCAGTACAATATCCACTGTAGTTTTGCTCTTCTTTTTACCTTGCTTCTCACTTGTGACCTCTCCTGCTGAAGATTTTACAGCAACCCCTTGAATTTGGCTTGAAGATTCAGTTTGCTGACTATGGCAGTCATTTAAAACCCAGAATAAAACAAATTTTAAAAAGAGGAAAGGTTGGGCAGAAAAGAAAAGACACTTTAATTAAAGGCATGTTTATTTATCTGCCATAGAAATATACACAAACAGCAACCATTCACTTCACAGAAACTATCACTTATGTGTTTAAACCATTGTTAATAGATCTTTCTGTTAATTAAAGCCAAAAACATTCTTAACTGATTCGGTCTGTGCAATTGGCATTCTACGAGAGAACAGAAAAATGCAAATAATATGATGATGATTTCTCAGTTGAAGAAAATCCCAAGTTTTCAAAAGAACCTAGTGAGTACAGAATAAGATGAATGGAAAAAAGACTCACACCTGACATAAATAATTTTTTAAAAACCTAAAAATCTTTCAAGAGAGTAAAATGACAAATTGCAGGCACCTTTCACTTTTTATTTCTTTAAAAAAACTATTGGACTTTTTGAATAGAGTGTTCAAAAAACATAAAACAAATAGAGAATTATTTTATCATCAATTTTATTTCTGCCTTCAAGATTTTGTGATCTACTTGGAACTTCCACCACTCCATTGTTCTGCAAGACTTACCCATGTTCTGGTACTTAAAACAGTTTCTCTTTTTACATTTAATCCATTTGGAATTTGAGAATAACAAGTAAAGTGGGACTACAGCATCCTTCACACATATCAAACTTTTGATAGTTGTCATAAATGCCATTGATGGATAATTTATCAACTTTTCCCCAGTTTTTGAATTGTTACTTTTATTATAAACTAAGTTCCAACTACATTTTGGTGGATTTCAGACTCTATTCTGTTTTATTTATTCTATATCAAAACCACATTTAAATCATTAGTATGTTTGTTATTAAGCTTTACAATATATCCTACTATCTTGTGGGGCTGCTTTCCCTTTAGTCTTTTCTAGAATAAAGATTATTTTTTCATATAACCTTTATTATAATTCTGTCAAGAGAAAAAATACATGTCAATAAGTTAAGTAATCCCACAGGAGCAGATACATAAAAGCTATTTTTTTTCATAATTATAAAATGCTAAGAAGTTTATCTAATTTCTTTGCTTTTGTGCTACCAGGATTAGAAAGTAAGAATTTAGGAGGAGAGGCTGGGGTTGTGGCTCAGTGGTAGAGCACGTTCCCAATACATGTGAGGACCTGGGTGTGATCCTCATCACCACATAATTAATAAATAATTAAGATTAAAAAAAAAAAGAATTTAGGGGGAATGGAGTGATACTGGCCAAATTATATTGTTATATTGTGTACACGTATGAATATGTAACACAAATTCCATCATTATGTATAATTATAATGCACCAATAAAAATGTAGAAAAAAGAAAGTAAGAATTTAATTTAATCTACATAATTGATAACTAATGCTAAGGGAGGAGTTATCAGCATGAAGTAGTCAGTGCTAAATCATATTTGACACCTCATCTCAGACCATTTCTTCCTACTACACTACACTCTAATCATGCTAGCCTTCATGTTGTTTCTCAAATATACCAAAGTTGGTCCTACCTTAAAATTTTGCACACTCACTATTTGCTTTCTTTCTGATCCTTGTGGCCCCTTTGTTTCATGTAAAACTCTACTGAAGTAACTTTTAAATAAATAACTCATCTAAAGCATTTGCCCTGCTCTCCAACACAATGTCACATCTTTCTGTTTTAATTTTTATAGCACTTATGTACTATCTGAAGCTATTTATTTTACTAGTTGATTATATTTTTCAAACTTCATGATTCCATGAGAACAGGGAATTTGCTGACTTCATAATTGCTGCATTCCCAGTGCCTAGCAAAAAACAGACACTCGACACATACTGAATGAAGGCATAAACAAGGGGCATCTAGAATTTATGTCAGTCATAGGCTGAGTAACCATCAAAAGAGAGAAGGAAGAAAATAGTATGAGAAATACACTTTTATAATCACCTGCAAAATGTTCGAATATAATCCTGGTTAATTCTGATGAAACCAGCACACTGTTGGAAGGATTTTGGACCCAGCCCTTTCACTTTCTTCAGCTGTTCTCTGTTGATAAAGGGTCCATTTTTCTCTCGACATTCAATAATATTTTTGGCTCTGTTGGCATTGAGTCCGGCAATGTGCCTAAAAAATAAATAAGTGGACAAAATGAATAAACTGGGAAAAAGTTCTCATCTAAAAAGATAATGATATAAAACATCTGGTCATAAAATCAATTGCAAGTACATATTATATGACAAAAGTTAATACAAAAGGGTATTAAATCAAAAGGGCAAACAGGAAATAAGGACAACAGAATGCAAAAATAATGACAAAACCAGATGCTGTCAAAGAGGCTGGTAAGTGGTCAACACTGATTCAAGGGGAAAAAAAATTCTTTATAATAATTCTCAAATTCATCGTATTTCTGAATCAAGAGAAAACTCTATTTCTATTTAGTTTAAAATGACAGTTAGCAGTAGAAGTTTCAATAGCTATGATTATGTTGTACCATCCTTTTGTGGTGGTGGTGGGGATCTGTCTGTTTTCATTAAAGAGAACCACAGAAGGATACTTATCCATGAATGTTGACATTAGAATGAGAACAATTTCATTAGGTAGTTTGCTTGGTGTCAACTAAAACATTATTTTAGAGAATCTCAATTCTATTATGGAATTCCATATTTGGAATTATGTAATGTTTGTAGCCATGGCAGACAAGCAATACCTTAAAACATAAAGGATATTTTCCACTGTACCAGTTTCAGTAAAAAAGGTCCAGATCAGGGAATTTCATACTGCAATAGCATACTGTGCAATAAATACAAGACTACAAACAGAAAAAGCAGCTCTTCTGCAACCACAGGTAAAAAAAAGGACAGTATGTAAGATAAATCAGTATGATGAAAATTTTGTTAGGTGACATGTGGAATCAGGGTAAAAATATGGTGACCAGACGTTGGAATTTCAGAATTTTATCTTTTGGTTGATGCCAACTATGATCGATGCATGCAAGAGAATGAACTAGTGAAAAATACCTACTCTCATGTGGGAAACAGCTCTTTTACATGTTAACTTTATTTAAATTCTATTAGAGACACTAATGCACTCAATGGTTGCCATATGCTTTTCACTTTAAATTTGCAATATTAAAAATGATAATGTGAATTGTTATAATTATTTCCTTAAATGACATCTTTCTCTCTGATTATCTAAAGCAATGTATAATCCATAGATTTTCTACACTTGACAACTTTACACATGTCTCTTGTTCTGCTGGAGTTTGGACTAGATAGCCAATTATATTCAAGATTCTATGATCTTCAGTTACAGATTTCTGTCTCACCTTAGCAAAACTTCTGAACAGATGTTAATATCCACTCCCACAAAGCTGACACATTCTTCTACAACACTGTCCAGTGTGGCCTTGAGTAATGTCTGAGATACATCATGCTGAGAAGACAAAATCAAATATCAATCAAAAGCAAAGGAGATGCAGCTCTTGGACTATTCTGTTATTCTGCCTATACTCCTGGTAGATATCTAACACACGTCACAGAGAATTTCTTCATTCCTCTTAAATACACCTATCAGATTTAACAGACCTGAACTTAATGAATCTGTATGTTCTGATACACTAAGATACTCATACACCTGATTTGAACATAAGAATACCAATATTTTTTCTTTGTCTGAAATTCTACCTAGAGTAGTCATTCTCAAACCATAGCCTGCATCAAAATCACTTGTAGGGATTGTTAAAATACAAATTTTTTATACTCAGTGTTCCATTCTTCTGGATCATTCCTTTACTCAAAGACATAGGTGTCAAAGTTTTCTACGCAGTATAGTTATGCTCTCAAGACTCTTGGTAACGCAGCATTTCCAAACAGAACCGTCCTCTATTATCTCTGAGATTTTCTTTTAAGCTTTAGATGGTCATTCTTGGAAGCTACCTTAATCTTAACAGAAGATATCAACAGAAGAGATTTTAGAATACTTCAAAACTCCTATTTCTTCCTCAAATGGTTACTGTTCAATGGCTTGTTAACTAAAACAGTGAAGGGCCTGCAGTTCAGTCATGTCTCTAGGATTAACAACCAAGTTCATGAAGACACGATACCATAATTAACCACAGGGCCAACAATAATCATAGGGCAGCATTTATTTTAATATGCTTCCTGATTTCAGAGTGTTAAAAGGTGAGAAAATATTCATCTTACAATTGAAGAAATACACTATCTAAAAGTAAGTATTGCTTGGCTAAACAAACCTGTTACTACAATTAATATACTTGATATTATTGAAGATTCTAATTTTCTGATTGTTCTCCTGGTTATGAACTGTAGGTCAACGTATTTCTCCAAATGTCTTAAGTAAGTATGAAAAACAATATAGTATAGTTCCCATACATCACAATTACATTTACCATTTAATAACAGAAGTTTATGCTCCAGAAGACTGAGAATACAGAAGTGCTTCTGTATTTAAGAGATAACCTTGTAACTATCCAGGCCAGAGCTAAAATTTTTGGATATAATTTTAAAATGTAATAAGCAAACATCATGATGAAAAAGAATAGAATGAACCTCATTCTGAGACCTCATTACTACTGAGCCATACCTTTTAAGAAGCTAAACAGTGAACTGGAGATACAGCTCAGTGATAAGAGAGTTTGCCTAGCAAGCATGCATGAGCCCTGGGCTCTATCCCTAGTACAAAAAAAAAAAAAAAAAAAAAACCCAAAAAGCAAAACAAAACAAAACAAAAAAACCTACATAGTCTTTTCCTTGTCTAAAAAGAGAGATAAAAAGGCAGATTGACTATTTAAGTCAGTTTTTGCAGTTATTGTGACCAAAAGACCTGACAAGAACAATATAGAAGAGGAAAAGCTTATTTGGGCTAAAAATTTCAGAGGTCTCAGTTTAAAGATGGCCAATTCCATTGCTCTGGGCCAGAAATGAAGCAGAACATGGCAGAAGGGTGTGGCAGAGGGAAGCAACTCAGGAAACAGACAAAGCCAGCAATCTGAATACTTTAACTGAGTTAGTACAAGTCACCCTTAAAATCATTTATACTTAGAAGAAACAAATAGTGAAGTAGGATTTACAGAGGTAAACTCAACTATTAGATAGAGAAGTGTTAATAGTATCAAATTTGAAGAAAATGTTGACTCAACTTAGTAATCTTTGACTTGACTGTAGCCATTCTAAATAGAAAAGAACAAATTCTAAGACTTTAAAATAAATTTAATTTTTAAAAAAAGTTTTACAAATATGCAAAACTTAATAATAGATCTCAGATGTTTGTTAGTAATAATATTCTTGTAGATGACATCTTAAAACCTTCAAAGTTTAAAAAAAAATTGGAACACTCATAACTAGAATGGCTAACATGAAAAAAATGGAAAATATCAAGTGCTAGTAAGGATGCAGAACAACTGGAATGCTCAAAATATTATCATGGTAAGTTAAGAACATGTTAGATCAGATGTTAAGTTTATGGAGGATTTATTGTGTATGGCTCAAATATAATTCACATAAAAATTAAATCAGATATATTTATGCAATGTAAAAATGTATTATTATTCAATACATGTTAAACTAGACAAGCTTTAAAGGAATAAAACTTAACAAATTCTGAGGAACACAGAAATTGCCAAAACTGACAAGAAGAAAAGAAAATCTGAAAAAACTTAACAACAAGTAAAAAGATTCAATCAGTAACCACAAATCTCCCAACAAAATAAAAAGTTCAGATCTGGATAGCTTCATTGATAAATAATATTAATCATTTTTTTAAAAAAACTATTATCAATCCTTCTCAAATTCTTCCAAAAAGAAAAACAGTAATAAAAAGGATAACTCTTCCAAAGTCATCTATGAGGCTGGCATTACCATGACACCAAAGTCACCCAAAGATACCATAGGAAAACTTAGACCAATATCCTTTATGAATACAGGTGCAAAAATTCAACACAATACTAGCACACAAATCTAACAACATGTTAAGTGAATCATAAGCCATGATATACATAATAGTGTATTCAGAATATATGAAATTTAAAAACCCATGTTTACGTCCCCCACACCCATCAGAAAATAATCCTAGACATTTTACAACTTTTCATTTTGAAATAATTTCAAATTAAAAAAAATATGTAAGAGCAATTCAAAGAAAATCCCTATAGTCTTCCCTCCAATAAATATTTCAGTGTTTTTTCCAAATAACAAGAACATTGTCACACATATCCACAACACAACTGTTAAAATGAAGAAACGCATCAATGTAATATTATTATCTAATGTACAGCCCATACTGAAATTTCATCAACTGTCCCAATTATACTTTATAGTGTTTTTTTTCCTAATCCAGGATCACATATGGCATTTAGTTATCTTCTCTTTTTATATTCTTGCTAGGCAACTTCAAACATGGTTCTAAGATCCCCAAATCCTGGTATTCACAGACTTATATAATATATTCCCACTGAGTGTGGAATTAATGACTCTTGTTTGAATCAATTCTAAGATTATCTTATGAATCAAAGATGTGAAAAAATATTTTCAATCTCAATCCAATTCAAATTTAAAAGAGCAACCTCAATCGAGTACCACTGTGTACTCACAGCATTGTTCTTATGTGTTCTGGACTACAAAAAAATTAATGAACAGCCTACACCCACACATTAAATTAAATCTTTTCCAACTTTTGTATTTGGGCATTAAAAACATTAAAATATAAATAAAATAGCATTTACTCTTACTATCATGTAGTAGAAAAGTTACATATATTTTTTTTTGGAAAAAAACTTTATTCTGAATTATATTCACTTGTAAAGAGTAACATACATATACTCAAATATATGTGTGATGGGTACCCCAGTCATGATGTAAAATGTGTTTCCTAGCATATGCCATGATCAAAAGGAATAAAAAAAATTGTCTAAATAAATGATGGTGGTGCCATTCCATTTATTTAATGAAATGTGAGGGAAAATCTGCTGTTTACAAATGCCAGGCATTGTGTCACGTGAAGGAACTAGCTGGGGAGAAGCTGACTCACCAAAGACAGCAGAAGGCATTCACTGAAAGGTTGGTGGGTTATTCTGGAGCTCCTGAATCAACTAGCTTAGGACTCATTCCTCCTCTGGGCTTCTCATAATAACATTTCCTTATTGTTTAACAAAGAATAATAATTTCCTTATTGTTCAAGCCATTGACTTAAGATCTCTTGTGTTTTTCTAACTAATTCGTTCACTTTATCTAGGGGCTCAAAGTCTAGTGGGAAGACAGAAGTAATGAAACCTACAATAACCATGCTAGAAAAACCTTTGAACTTTTATTGTCAGACATTACGGTAAGTCTTTATGATATCATCTAACTGAATCTTATACCATATATATAATTTTATATAGTACCTTCATAAATAAAAATTTATTCTAAGGAAATAGCAAGATATATGCAAAGATAGGCATGTATGTGTGTGTGTGTGTGTGTGTGTGTGTACACACAATCTAAAAATGCACCTAGAAGGGATTCATACAAATAAATTACAGACTAGCCTCATAGTAAACTAGGATGAGGCAAGTAAAAAACACAGTAGACTATCTATTTCACCAAAATACCTTAGAAGGAAAGAGGTCCAAGATGACACATTGAGTTAAAATTTAACTCCTCTAGAAGTTACTAATGTAAGAGAAATTTCCAGAAGCTCTGCTATCAACTATAATCATGGATTTTGTCTACATTCTTCCCCAACTTTTTGCTTAAGAAAGTACTGAGAGTTGACACTATTTTCTCAAAGTAAAAATCTTACATATTTGGGAGAAGGAAAATGGGACAACATTGCACACTGTGGGGGCTGGGGTTGTGGCTCAGTCGTAGAGCGCTTGCCTAGCATGTGTAAGGCACTGAGTTTGATTCTCAGCACCACATAAAAATAAATAAAGGTCTACCAACAACTAAAAAAATATATTTTTTTAAAAAGTCACACACTGTGCTCATAATAGTGTCCTTGATAAAGCAGAAGTATTCATTTTACCATTTAAAAAATATTTTCTAAGCAACTATTATGTACCAGACACTGTGCTAGTTGTGCTAGGTGCTGAAAGCATAGGAAAAATCAAAAGTATTCCATGTCTAGAATCTCCATTTAGACTTGCCGAAAGCTGAGATGTGACACATTGCCCTACTGGCAATCACAAGAGGCGAGAGGCCCCCAAGACTGACTGTGTTACTGATCACCAAGGACTTCATGCCAGGAAAAAAAAGGACTGTTCCATTTTTAAAAGAAGTTACCCAATTCTACATTTTGGGGCAAGTTATTTGAATTATATAAACAGTATCTTTTGAATTTAAGGAAATGCTGTTTGAGCAATTAAATTTTTATGTAAAATTTATGAGATTTTTAAAAAGGAACATAAGTGGTCATTTATGCTGGTCAGCTTTTTTGACGTAAGAACTCACATTTTTATTATTACTCTACCACAAACTTCTGAAGGATTGTTCATCAAACTGCCATGTTTTATTTTGTTCTGAAGCACTAAAATTATCTCACAATTATTAAGGAAAAAAAATCATTCCAGATGCAACACTGTCGTCTCTCCAACTGTTGCAAGAACAACATTCCACTTTATATATTCCATGTTAAACTTTAAGTTTATGCCTCAGTGGTTTTCTGGTGCAATATTCTTACTTGTTTTACTTAGCATTATCACTCAGGTCCCTTACTATTGCCAAAATACAAAACACTAGAGCTAAAGAAGCAAAAAAATTTAACAGGGAAAATCTACCCAATTTTAAATAAAAGCAAGTGTTTTTTTTTTTTTTCTCCTCACCTTGAATCTACTTTCCTTTGATTGACGGGTGACAATTTAAAAGAATCATCCAGGGGAGTGTGTTAATGACCTATGAAAGAGCTGACAGGAAACATTTGAGCAACCAGAAAAATGTGTGCTTAAAAGCAGCAGCTCCTCCAATTCTTCACATCCAGTATACAAGAAGGCTTTTATGTTCTCCCTATAAAGATGAGGACCATGTTCAGAAATACTTGAGCCGTTTAAAAACCAGTGTTCTAGATTTACTGATCACAGATAATTGCAAAAAGACAAAGATTTCTTCCTAAGCACATTCTTTTTTTTTTTTTAATGCTTGGAACTAGCAGAACTTTTTTTTTTTTTTTTTTTTTAATGAATAAATTGTACAATGAACCACACATTGTGCTATGAAACTCTGGGACCAAGATAGCAAAAAGGGTATCAGTCTTTCAGCACTTGAGAGATTTTTCCAGATCCGAAAATTCAGATCAAAATATGGCCAGTGGTTATAAGAAAAAAGAAAAAAAAATTCAACATAGGAAGATGTTCTCTTTACAAATTTTCCTCCTCTGAAAAAGTATGTGGAAGGTATGCTGAAGACTCTTCAACTGCAAACTCAGCATTTACATACTATTTTGCATGAACTTAAACTATTTAATAGAAATCAATCATTCAAGTCAACTTCATGGAAAGGTCCCTGGGACAATGATTTGCCTTATATGTTCTACAAAGAAAAAATGGAAGTTAATTTTAAAAATCTAACCTTTAGGACTTGAATAGTCCGACTTCTAAGGCATAAACTTTCTGGGGTACCAAATGAGTATCCACAGATGTTCAGTGAGGTTCCCCCACTTTGCATGGCCCGAACTCCTATTTCCGAGGACACTCTGGAATCTACATTCAGCTCACAAATCTTTAGCAGCTTTTCTGTGCCTTAATATCTGGCAACTGATTTTTAGATAGGAGACAACAATGTAGGACACTATGACCTCAGAAAGGGGGAAACTACATAGGACAAACCACAAAATGTCCCAGTTTTCTATCTGAGGACACTTTCTAGATCTTGGTACAAGCAGAGCATGACAGTCTTAATGAGCTAGGGAAAGATAAAGTAGAGGTCAGGAGTGTTGAGACAACTGGAATTTTAAAAGCGTATCAAAGAGAACAAAGATTTGAAAAGCAGAACTCCAGAAATTTTTATAAGAGACACCTTAAGTATTTAGTATAAAGTTGCACATACCCAGGGCACAAGGACAAGACTATACAAGGCCAGAGGAGACATAGCTGCCTGGAAGTTGTGGGCTACACAGAGAATTCCGAGATTGCAAAGAACTTGGACACATAAGATGTCCTCCCAGACATAACGAGGAGACTGCCTTGAATATCTTCAATACTTTGTTGATACCCCAGAAAGGGTAAAAGTAAGATATTCTAGTCCTAGAGTAAGGGCTACCTGACTTTCCTCCTAAAAAACTTTAAAATAAACAATCCTTACCAAGCTGAGTTCACTGGTAAATTCTACCAAACATTTAAGGAAAAAAATATCAATTCTCCTTATTGTCTTGTAGAACAAATAGAAGTTAATTTTAAAAACAGAAGCAGCAGGAATACTTTCTAATTCATTCTATGAAGAAAGTATTACTCTAATCCAAAACCAGATAAGGACATTTTAAGAAAACCACAAACCAGTACCACTTACGAAGAGAGGTGCAAAAATTCTCAATTAAATACCAGCAAATTTAATTTAACAATGTATAAACATAATTACATATCATGATCAACTGTGATTTATTCCAAGTATGCAAATTTGGCTTGACATTCAAAAAAAATAATTAATGGATTTTATCAAATCAACATGCTAATTTTAAAAATAACATAATCCAAACTCTCAGCAATCTAAGCATAGAGGGGAACACTCTCTACTTGATTAAAAACATTTACAAAAACAAAACCAAAAAACCTACAGCTAATATTACATTCAATGTAAGAAACTAGAAGATTTATCACTAACGTCAGGCACAAGGCAAGGGTGACCTTTCTTGTTGCTCTTTTTTAACATTATATTGTAAGTCCTAGCAATGAAATAAGAAAAGGAAATAAAGGTGAAGGATCAGGAAGGAAGAAACTTTTCACTGATGACATGATAATATAGAAAATTCAAAAGAATCAACAAAAAATTCCTAGAATAAGTGATTATAGTGATGATGCAGGATACAAAATGAATATAGAAAAGTCAATCACTTTCCTATATACCAGCAATGAATCAAGTGCCACTGGAAATTTAAAAACACATTTCCCTTTATTAATGTACCCCCCAAATAAAGCGGGCATACCTGTGCGCGCACACGCGCGCGCGCACACACACACACACACACACACACATGAATTATCTATATGGAGAAAACTATAAAAATAAATCAAAGCATTAAATGAGTGGAGAGATAGTCCACAGTCCATGGACTACGAAGATGTCAAGATGTTAGTTCTAATCATCTTGAACTATAGATTCAAAATACTCCTAATCACATAACATTTATTTTGGGAATATCAAACTGATTCTAAAGTTTACATAGGTAAAGGATCCAGAACAGCTAACAAAATACTGAAGGAGAACAAGGACAGAGGACTGACACTATGCAATTTTAAGATATACTATGAAGCCAAAGTAATTAACACAACGTGGTATTCATGAAAAAGAGACATAGAGAGCACAGAAACAGACCCACATAAATATAGACAACTGATCTTTAACAAAGAAACAAAGGCAATACAATGGAGAAAAGACAGTCTTTCAACAAATGGTGCTGGAACAACTAGACCTCAACATGAAAAATATCAATCTAGACACAGACCTGAAACCCTTCACAAAACTAATTCAAAATGGACCACAGTCTTAAATGTAAAATGTGAAGCAATAAAACTTCTAGAAAATAACATAGGAGAAAATCTAAATGACCTTGGTATGACAAAGAATTTTTAGATACAACACCAAAGGCATGAACAGAAATAACTGAGAAGCTGAACTTCATTAAAATCAAAACCCTCTGCTTTGCAAAGGACACTGTCAAGAAAATGAGAAGATAATCCACACACTGGGAGAAATTATTTACAAAAGATATATCTGATAAATAACTGTTATCCAAAATATATAAATAACTTTTAAAACTCACCAAGAACCAAACAAGCAACTTGATTAAAAAATGGGCAAAAGACCTGAACAGATACTTCCCCAAAGAAGATATACGGATGGCAAACATGCAGTGGAAAGATGGTCCACATCATATGTCATTAGAGAATTCTAAATTAAAACATTAATGAGTTACTACTGCCCATCTATTAGAATATCTGAAACACACAATAATTGTGTTTCTAAACACAATGAACTGAAATGAACAGAAAACACATCCACTGAAAAATTTCATGGTTTTATCCATAATTTCCAAAACTTAGAAGTGACCAAAATGCACTTCAGTAGATGAATGAATAAACTGGTATATCAGAACAATGGAATATTAATCAGCAATAAAAAGAAATAAGCTATCATCAAGCCATGAAAAGACATGAACAAATCTTCAATGCATATTACTAAGTAAAAGAAATAAATCTGAAAAGACTACACACTATATAATCTCAATCCTATCACATTCAGGAAAAGGCAAAACTAAAGAGACAATGAAAAAAAGCAGTGGTTACTAGTGGCCAAAGGACAGGGCTGATGAAGTGGCATAGCAGAGCATTTTTTAGGGTAGTAAAACTATTCTGTATTATAATAATGAATGCATCTCATTATACATTTGTCCAACCCTACAGGATATAAAACATCAGGAGTGAACTCTACTTTCAACTATGGACTTTGATGACCATGATGTGTCAATATAAGTTCACTGTAATAAATACACCCATTCTGGTGAAGGATGTTGATAGTGTGGAGGCTGTGTTGATATGAAGTGAGAAAAGTATAAGAGGGCTCTCTGTACTTTCTGTTCAGTTTTGCTGTGACCCTAAAACTGCTCTAAAAATTCCTATCACATTCAGTCTAATCTGATGGTTAACTACTTGGTTCTCAGAGCGAACTTCAATTTTTTTTTAAAAGAAGACAATAAATTTGCATTCAACAATCCAGTACCTATAATGTCCACCATACAATAAAAGATAGCTAGATACATTAAGAAATAAGTCAATGGGATAGATCATTCACTCAATACGAAAGCAGAAGCAACCTAGAATGATGACCCAGATGTTGGAAATAGCATACAAGAATTTTAAAGTAGCTCCAGGCCTACTTACAGGAAAATATAGTTACAAATGAATGAATATGGAAAACAGCAAGAGAGAAACAGAAACTATAATAAGTAACCAAAGAACTGAAAAATAGTGTCTGAAATTAAAAAAAAAATAATGGATGGGTTTCATAATTGATCGGAGAAGAAACAAATCAGGGAACATGAAGAGAGATCAGCAGAGATTACTCCATCAAAAAGAACAGGATTACAAAACAAATAGGTAGTGATGGAGGGAGAAATAGAGCCTCAATGTCCCACAAGACAAGATAAAAACATGTAAATATGTGTAATGGAAATCCTAAGAGAGAATAGAACAGATAGATATTTGAAGAAGTAAAATGAAAACTTTCACAAGGTTTCTGAAAAACACAATATACAGATCCAAGAAGCTCAGTGACCCCCAAGAAGGATAAAAAGAAGGGAAAACCCCATCTAGTCAAACTGCTAGAAAACAAAGATAAAATATGAAAGCCAAAAGAATGAAAGGATACACTATATATAGAAGGATAACGACTTATCAATGGCTAAATTCTTATTAGAAACAACAGGGACTAGGAAACAATGAAATGACATCTTTAAAGTGCCGAATAATAATAATAAAAACATACACAAAATCCTGTCACCCTCAAGTTCTATATATTTCAAAAATGAAGGAAAAATAAAGGCCTTTATAGATAAATGAGAACTCAATACCAGCAGATCTACACATAAAGTTAAAGGGAAATTTCAGACTACAGAAAATTGACACCAGAAGGAAAATGCATGGATAAATATAAATTTCTATGTGTGTGTATACATTTTAATTTTACTTAGAAGACATGAACATTTAAAGCAAAAATTATAACACGATTTTTCTGGATGTATACACTATATGTATATAAATAATATATGCACATATATACAAATATTATATATATTTAACACATGCAAACACACCTACAGTAGCACAAAGGAGAGTGGTAAGGACTGTGAAAAGTTTAAGAATATATTATAATCCCTAGAATAACCACTAAGAAAAAAATGCCAAGCAGTACAGCTGAAAATCCAGTAAAATAAAAATTGAAAACTAAAAATTATTTTATTTTCTGCCCAATATAAGACAGGAAAAGACCAAAAGGCAGATTGGACAAACAGCAAATAACAGTTATAGACCTTAATTCAACCATATCAACTGATATTAAGTGTTAGTGAAATAAATTCTCTAATTAAAAGGAAAGATAAGATAGGTGTGATGTCACAAGCCTATAATCCCAGCAGCTTGGGAGGCTGAGTCAGTAGGATTGAGAGTTCAAAGCCAGACTCAGCAATGGCAAGGCACTAAGTAACTAAGTGAAACCCTTTATGTAAATAAAATACAAAATAGGGCTGGGGATTGGCTCAGTGGTTGAGTGCCCCTGAATTCAATTCCTGGTACCCAAACCAAAACAAACAAAAAAGGCAAATGTAATCAATAAAGATTGTATTGCTTAAAATTTTTGCATTCTTTGTGAAAACTATAAACAAATAAAAAAATCAACATAAGTTTCTAAAGTGTTATTTCAGATAATAAGGTTCAAAGGGAACAGTGATGCCCTTAACTCCATCTCCCTTTCAGGTTTCTAAGCTACAGAGTAGGTAGCTGGTGTATAAAATAAAGAACACTTCTGATTTTGTCCATTGGAACCTGATAGGTGGTGTCCTCCTGGCTCCAAAGCATAATGTCTTTTGTACAAAGTCAATTTCAAAGCCAGAATCATTCTCAGCATATCTTCATGAGAGTCAATTAAAGAGGAGGAGGAGGAGGAGAAGGAGGAGGAGGAGGAGGAGAAGGAGGAGGAGGAGGAGGAGGAGGAGAGGAGGAGGAACAGTTAGGTAGCGCAAGCTTGCTAGTCAGCTGTTTGTTTGGTTCTCATTCACTAACTACCAACAAAGACACTGATCCTGCCTATGAGGATAAAAATTTAAACAAAAATGTATAACCACTTTACGAATCATGGGAATAAAAAGTCTCTTCGTATGTTACTCTAACAGTCCTGTGTTTATTACATCTTAATCTACTTAGACTTTCCTCAGATCTCCCAATAGGTGCTCTTATATCCCCCTAGTGGTTACAGGTCGATATGGCGGTGGAAAGACGGGCCATACTGGCTAAGTAAAGATCATAAATCCTAAATGTCTGCTTTGCCCATGTACTTTTCCAAGCCAATGCCTTGCACTGTCTAATTTGCTATAAACAAGGAAAACATTAACACATCTGAACTGGACCATACTATCTGCCCCATGTGTGGTCCCTATGCTAAAACATAATCCCGGCTCATGACATAGGCATGAACAAATACACACCAATTAGCAACACATTTTGACCTGACATAATACAAAGGAGTCGACATTTCCACTGTAAATCTCTATTTTTAGAGATTTACAGCTTAGTCATAAAAGTGGACTTCAGAAAAATTTAGGGTGCAAAGATTTAGCCACAAGAGAGAATTTTTCCTTCTAATAAACTAAAAGTAAAACAGTGTGCAGAAAATCTGATCTGAAACTATGAGTGGTGGAAAGGGTGGGAGTGGTGGAAAGGGTGGGAGGGGTGGGGGAAGGAACACCTTCCTATGAACAGAAAACTTAACAGCTAAGTGTTCAAACTGTTTGTCTATTTTTTTTTTTGAAGGGGCAGAGGTTAGAGATAAAAGGAGGTATTAATGTAAATTTTAAAAGATTTTTTTCCCAAAATATAGAAATAAGCCTCCCTGTTGATATTTTCAGTTTTAAGTTCTAAAAATATAATTTTGTTCCCAAATATACTGATACATACATGTGTGTGGCCAGACATGCAGTTGGATATGAATTATCTTCCAGTCCATTATTATTATATATAGTTCACTTTTCCCAGTTAAACCTGAAGCTGACACTGCGAGCACCGGATCCATGTCAATGGGTTTCCACAGCGTCACTACATGGAAAGGCAAAGTTCCCTTTATTGGTGTGTCCCCTTCTCCATAATATCATGGCAACAGAAAGACCAAATGCTCCATGTGGTCTGCAATGATACTCTGTTCTCAGCATCCTGCTCTGGTAGGAGTAAAGACTGGACTCCACAACTCCGCCCCTTATATCTCACTTCCTGTTTTGTTTGCATTTGTATATTATCATTAGGTATACATAGAAATATGTAAGCGGGGCTGGAGATGTGGCTCAGCGGTAGCGCGCTCGCCTGGCATGCGTGCGGCCCGGGTTCGATCCTCAGCACCACATACCAACAAAGATGTTGTGTCCGCCGAGAACTAAAAAATAAATGTTAAAAAAAAAAAATTCCCTCTCTCTCTCTCTCTCCTCTCTCTCTCTTTAAAAAAAAAAAAAAAGAAAAAAGAAATATGTAAGAAATACATTTTGTTCACTGCTGTATCTTAGCACACAGT
This sequence comes from Urocitellus parryii, assembly GCF_045843805.1. Lineage (NCBI taxonomy): Eukaryota > Metazoa > Chordata > Mammalia > Rodentia > Sciuridae > Urocitellus > Urocitellus parryii. Next base: position 67,342,786 of record NC_135542.1, read on the forward strand.
AGTTGCTTATTTCTACTGCCATTTTAATTTGCATTGCTCTGGTTCAGTTGAGGATCTCTTTGTGTGTTTACTAGCCACTTAGACTTTGTTTTGTATTCCCACTTCCTAATGCTATCCTTCTTAGTACATGGTAGGTACTCAATAAATGTAATGAACAACCACAGGCAAAAATCTAGCAGTTTGGCTTTGTATTTTTCTGCTGAACTTGGGAAAGGAGTTTAAAAAAGAGTTGTCATAAATAATGAGATACTGGTGACATGGAATTGCTTAAGGTTATTACAGTAGCACATCTACATTCATATTATAGAAACATGTTTTTAGCTGGCATAATCAACAGCAAACTCATAAGGTGAAATTTTAAAATCTAAAATCTTACCATAACATGTTAATACCAACCACGGTCACAGGCCCTCCCATTTCAAGCTGTCAAATCCTCACGCAAATTATGTCTAGATTTCTATTTCAGTAAAGAGTTCCTGTTAACTCACAACCTAGTCAGAATAATTCCTCATACTTTAAATTAGAAATGCTTAGGTCTTTGTCCTGAGAACTCAGTAAAACTCAAACTTCTCTCATTTTGAACTTGGCTAAAGTACAGAAGCTTGTCACACAATAAAGTGACAAAAGAAGCTGGGAGATTTGGAACCAAAATGCAAAGAAACACTAGAAAGGAAGTTCTCACTTGTTAACACCCAGGTAAAGCCTTGTAAAACTCATTCACCGGATGCCATTTATCATAGATAGACTATCTCATAATGGACATGATTAAAAACTGATTAGTGGAGCTGGGGCTGTAGCTCAGTGGTTGAGCTCTTGCCTCGCATGTGTGAGGCACTGGGTTCGATCCTCAGCACCACATAAAAATAAATAAAAACCAAAGATATTAAAAAAAATAAACTGATTTAGGTACTTGAAAAGTCAAACAGCATACCTTGATACAGGTATATGCCTTGAGATACAACTAATAGGTTGGGTAAAAATATTTTTTATATGAAAATATTGCATTGAAACATAATCTTCTAAGTCTCAGTGTAATACAATGGACTTGTTTTCCCAAAATCTCTCTGAGAAATTGTAAGATTAGGCAAAAACACACCCATATGACTCACAATAACAGGGCATGGATAAGGGCTAGGTGATAAGAGTTAAATTGAAAAAATGAAGATTTCTAGAATGCAGAAGAGTGATACAAACATTACAAATTTCTCTCTACAAAAGAACCCTGGGACAGAGAAACCAAATACTATCCTTGAAGAATAAGCGTCACAATTAAGATCAGGACTCAAATAACTCTTCCTTTTATTAAGTCTTCAAATCATCAAGGGGAATATTCTGTCAGAGTAATCTCAGTTTAGAACCAACAGCTAGTTTTATATAAGTTTGGGTTTTAAAGTGAATTAGCAACTTATTTCCATTTCAGTATGAAGTCGTCCCCCCCCCCCCCCCCCCCGACATTAGGGAGAAATGTGAGGAAAAGGCAGTCTAGGCTCTTTCTTTAGGTGCCTCCCTTTCATAACATTCTAATGAAATGTCTTTCCTATTTCTTGAATCATTACAGTTTCTGGTTCAAAGAAATTGTAATAAAAGTGCTGTTTTGAATGGAAAATTTCAGAGGCAACTACAGTCCTTCATTCCAACAGGAAGAAGTGGTAAGTTTTACCTTCTCTAAAGTCACAATGAAGACTGGGGATGTAGCTCAGCAGTAGAGCACTTACTGAGCATGGGCAAGGCCTGGCTTCTATTCCCAGCACCACAAACACAAAAACAAAAAAGTACTAAACCAAAACAAATAAACAAAAAAACAGAAAAGAGTCACAGTGACCCAGGTTATCCCTAAGGAAACTAACACTTTATCATTAATCACTGTGGCAGACAGACCCTAAGGTGACCCTCAGTGATAACCAACTTCTAGCACATAATTCTTGTATAATCCCCTTACCTTGACTATGCATAAGATCTGTGATCTTCTTCTTCTAAGCAGGATATGGCAAGGGTGGTAGGATATCATTCCTGTGGTTAGGTTACATCATATGGTAAAGGTGATTCTCCTTACGCATTGATGAAGTAGGCAGTCATGCTGATGAAGTCTGTGTGGCAAGGAGTTGTGGGTAGTCTCTAGAAAGAAGTGAGTGTGGCCTCATGCTTTTAATAAAAAGAATTTTTAATGATGTTGTAGCTTTACTAATTGGGTGACTGGTGATGCCATTAATAGAAGTAGAGAAGAATGGAGACAAAGTGATTAGTGATTTTAATTTTAAATTTGGTGGTGGGGGAGGCAGTTAACGGAGTAAGGCTGAGAGTTCTCTTCTAGGCCTTGTTAAGTCTGAGAAGCCTGCTGGACATCCAATTGGCAGGCAGATACATGGAGTTTGGGGTTTAGGGGAGAGATCTATAGTGAAGCATTTAAAGGATGAAGTTCTAGTGTACAAATGGAAGGAGCATAATAACTACTAAAACTTGGGAGAGATTCAGGGTGTAGTGAGTAGAGGATCCAGCTTCATCAAGGGGCAGAAAGGGAAATATGCATACTATAAGCAGGAAAGCAAACAAGAAATCGAACACAACTCTTTTGCAGCTTTATGGAAATGATTTTGAAATTTATGTGCAAAATGTAGGGACTGACACAACCTGCTGTTTTATGGAGGAGGACTGCCTCTAGACTCCTTCTTATGTTCATCAGGTAATTTTCATCAGACAAGGTATTCTATCTTTAATTATAGGAACTCTGTAAGTAAATGTCTATGACAGGGCTGAATGTCCAGCTAAGAATTCATAATTTTGCTTAGTTGTTTTTCACATGAAGGGACAAAATACAAAATGTTATAGGGCACCTATATTAAGCTACCGAACTTACTCTAAGTTCTTGTACAAAAAATCCATCTTATGATAATAAAGCTAGAAAAAATTTGCAGTGGTTGCTAATAGGTATCTGGAATTTTACAATGCCGATTTAATTCATCCTCACAACCCTGTGGGTTAGAAACAATTATTAACACCACTTTACAGAAGAGGAAACCAAGGCACAGATGGTTAAGTTAATTGCCCAAGGTCATAGTGCCAGAGTATAACTAAACACAAAGAGTCTACCTCGTGAGCCCAAGGTTTTAAACATGGTGCCTGTTTCTCATAAGTAAATTATTATCATTTGATCTAACAAATTCCGCTTTCTTGCTTGGGTTGCAAAGAAAGCTCATCAGTTTTATCTATCTTATTTTTTTAATGGAAACATTTTAATAATCATGAACACAGTATTTTAGACAATATTTTCTATTTACTCATAAGATTTATAATGACCAAAAATTTTCTGAGAAAATACACTTTGAAAATCTGTTATTGCATTGTTCATATTACAAATCTTATGTAAGTGGTAACTACAATAAAAAAAAAGTGTTTTCAGAAGAAGCTACATTGTAACTTGCTTTGACAGGGCACTACTCTTTTCTATTATAAAACTATAATTTAGTTTCTCCTGTTCTCTTTCCCTCTAATTTTTCTATCCTTCTGTCACTAAGAAGGATCAATTGCACCATTTTATTTGACACACTGAAAATAATTATGATTGCCAACTAACCAGCTCATCTGTGAATGACAGATGCACTTCTTTCTCAAAAGAAACTTGACTGCTTTGGGACATTTCCATTACTGATTGGTTCCTTCACAGTGGAATAAAGAGTAAATACGGATGCTAGGAAGGAAGTATGCACAAAAAATCAGAGTTAAAAGAAAAGAAACATGCTCCCTCAACTGGTGTTTGTACCTTACCCCAAAAATGGCCTTCTTGTGCAGATGATATTCCAAATTTGATTTTTTTTTACACATTCTTTTTAGTCATACATGCCAGTGGAATCCATTTTGATATAATAATACAATCATGGACTATATCTTATTCTATATCTCATTCTAGTTAGGATCCCATTCTTTTGGATGTACAACAATTTCATTTTTAAAAATGGAAAAAAACAGGGCTGGGGTTGTGGCTCAGCAGTAGAGCGCTTGCCTAGCACGTTCGAGGAGCTGGGTTTGATCCTCAGCACCACATAAAAATAAACAAATAAAATAAAGGTATGGTGCCCAACTATAAGTAAAAAAAAATATTTTTTTAAAATGGAAAAAAAGATTTTATGATTACCATCTCCAAACAGCACAGGAGAAAAGAATGATGTCTAAAAGGTCTTTTTTTAGAATCTTCAATGATAAGGACTGGAAAAGCTTATAAGGAATAATGTTATAACATTCAATTCACAAATGAGAAAATCTAAATTCAGAGCAGCTGGACAGCATGATTAAAGTGTCTATGAATTATTGTTCTTTCTTTCTCTCTCCCTCCCTCCCTTCCTTCTTTCCTTTCTTTTGTACTGCATATTGAACTCAGGGGCACTCAACAACTGAGCCACATCCCCAGCCCTATTCTGTATTTTCTTTAGAGACAGGGTCTCACTGAGTTGCTTAGAGCCTATCTTTAGGGAGGCTGGCTTTGAACTCGTGATCCTCCTGCCTCAGCCCCAGAGCCACTGGGATTTCAGGCATGTGCCACCGCGCCTGGCATGTTATTGTACTTTCTACCACAAATAAGAAATACAATTTGAGTTTGCCAAGTTTTTTCTATAGCCACAATTCAAAAGATAACAAATTTTTCTTTATCCAGCAAAAACCTGAGGATAAAAAAGGCAGATAGTTTTGGATAAAGTTGAAAACACCTAAATGAAATACAGCATGATGAAGTATAATGGTTTCAAATGTCAATTGATGACATTATTTTTAGTGATCAAGAGCAAAATGAAAAAATGAACAAGTTTATCAATAGGATAAATGTTTTCTATTTAAACAACTGTCCTTTACTGAATAATTACAACATTTTACTATTTTGGTGCTAAAATGACTGTCCTTTCCCTTTTCCTTGCTACAATAAGGAAACATTTTAGAACTACATCAGCTCTCTATAACCTCACTGTATTAGTTATCTATTGCTGGGTAACAAATTACCCCCCAAAGTTTGGCCACTTAATAACAAATGTTTACTATATCATGCAGTTTTAAGAACGGATGAGCTGGGCGGTTCTGGCTCTCAGGAGGGTATTTCATGAGGCTGAAGCCAAGAGGTAGACTGGGGTCAGAGTCATCTGAAGATCTGGGTCAGTTGAAGGTCCTTATTCAAGGTGGCTTACTTATGTTAATTGCTGGCAGAAGGCCTGGGGTTCCTCAGATTCTCTTGGCCAGAGACTTCAGTTCCTTTCCACAAGAGTCTTTCTATAGGGCTGCTCATGATATGGAAGTTGGCTTCCCTCACAGCTATCAATCCAACAGAATCAAAGCATCCAAGACAGAAGTCATATTATCTTCCATAGCAATCTCAGAAGTGACACACCATCACTTCTGCCATATTCTACTGGTCACAAAGACTAATACAATGAAGGAAGAGACCAAGATATGATGACAAGAAGACAGGGATCATTAAGGACCATTTGGGAGGCTAGCTACCACAATATTTTTTAAAAAATATATTACTTTATTATTCCATGAAATCAAAAGTTTGAAAATTACTACTGTAGTAAGAAGGACATAAAAGTTAAAGAAAAATCATTGTTCTAGTTAACAGTGGAAACACTAACTAGTATTGGATAAGTCATTTAATTGTCAAGGTTTCAGGTTCTTTAGATAAAAGGGGGCCAGTTGATAGTCTCTTAGGTCTCCTCCTCAGAGCCAACATTCTACAATCTACAAGTCTGTACTAGGAATGATGAGTCATTGTCACAGCATCTAGACTGCAGAGTCCAGGCTATCTTAACCTTAGGAAATAAATGAAAATGAAATGTGGTGAGAATTATTAAGCAAATCAAATAATACTTTTCTGCCTTACTGTCATCAAATGTAAAATGGAGAAAATAATCCTATCCCCCATCCTTATTAAGTAATTCCTAAGTACTGTTTTCTTTACTAACTTTCATTGTAATGGTCTATTTTGAGAAACCTGTCTTTGTATAATTTTGTACTACAAGAGTTTTGTGAATTGTGAAATTTCTACTGTAAAATCACTATGCTTACTATGTTGTTATGATATCAGTTTGGTAAAATAATGATGTTAATATTGATAGTTATGGAAATCTTCTGCCTAGGTTGGCCTCAAACTTTCTAACTTCCTGCCTCAGCCTCCAAAGTAGCTAGGATTACATGCATGTGCCACTGTGCCCAGCATGGTAGTAATTGTAAATTATATAATATTTCTTTTTCCTAAGAGCCACTTTTAACTTCTCAGAGAAATTTTCTAATAGCTTAGCTTTCAATGAATCCTTTTGGTGTGTTTTTCAAGGAAAAAAATGTCAAATACTTTTGCACATAAATAGATCAAAAATCATACTTTAATGATTTTAAGTTCTTTATCCTGTTTTAGTTTAAAAACTAATGAACATATTTGTGCTAGTTGACATCATGTTCAGAATTATATTAGTTCTTTTTTTTTTTCTAAAATTTCCTCTGAATGTACTTCTCAGCCCCTCCCCAACCCCATACTAATTACTCTCTGCACTAAAACTTTAGCCACTCAAATGAAAGAACTCCTTTGGTATCAATAAAAAAATAAGGAAAGCCCCTGGCCCTGTGACTGCTCAGTGTTCAATTAGGGCAACTCTTTGGCATGAAAGCAAGGTCAAAAGTCAGTCAAAAAGGATCATGCAAAATTTCCCCAAAATATTACCAGAAGATGAACATAAAAATTAGAGGCAAAATAATATCATCAAATTGGTTCTCCATTTTAGGAACTCAAGGCAAGACAAAAATTTGGAGACTATTAGACATTTTTTTTGACACTGCTTTTAACTAACAGTTAAAAAAAAGCATTTGAGTTTTAGGCATTCAAGAGTGACAACTGTCTTTCAGACAGTTGGAAAGGACTTGAAAAAACAAAATTGGAATAAATGGAATGTGCCTTGGCTTCTGTGGTCAAAATTTCTGGGACTCAGCTGAAACAAGATTCTGGCTTAAGACTTATATGGTTTTCATCACCCCATAAACATTAACATTATTGATGCAGATCTGTCACTTGAAATATTTGCCCATATCCTCCACTGCAAGGAGTTTTCTTTTTACCCATTCATCTCTAGTGACAAATTTGTGGCACTTACAAATTTAAAAGGCTGTCAAAATGTAATAATGAAATTTGGGGGGAGTTATGTGGGGCATAGATCAGAAAGAACCAAAATTAATTTCAGAGAATTTACTGCAAAGGTTAGGGGTCGTAATAAGGCAAGTTTCTCTTTACAATGTGAAATCTACAGAAGTAATATCTTCCCAGAGGTAAAGGAAAAAGTAGAGAAAAAAATTAGTGCTAGTCAAGTGTACAGACAGCATGAAAAACCGCAGGTTGTCAGTGACTTAAACCATGTCTAGGCCCATGCTCATTTTAATAATGGTTATTCCTAAGAGTTAGACATACTTTTCATCTACTAATAACTCACCTATGAAACTTTTTAATCTCAAAAGGGACTGAATGTAACAGCTTGAGTTCTATACACCCCCTCCAAAAAAAAAAAAAAGCTTAAAATGCAAAGATGTTTTAAAAAGAAAGGAAACCAGAGGTTCCCCTCCCCCTTGCTGAATCTTCTATGATGCACCTGCTACTAGAGAAGTTCAATACTGTGGGGCAGACATTTGCCTAAATGCCTTAGTTTTAGGTGTCTTGAGGAAGAAAAGTCAGAAGAAGGAGGAAGTCACAGCCTGGCACATTCAAGGAGAGGACACAGTTGAGGAGGAAGCTCGTAAGCCAGGTACAGAGCTCTGGCTTAGATATGTCAAGAAGACACTGGATAAGAACTGGGACATTAACTTAAAGTGAGGTTATAAAGTCGTTGTCTCCTAAGACCAGAGTTAAAATGCCAAAGTTTGATGCCAGTGGGCTGGCTTCACACTAAAGTTGGCCTTTTGCACAGTGTGCCATGGAAACAGTAGCCAAGTGCTTAGAACAGCTTTTCTGATAGAAAGCTGCTGTGGTCAATCAGGTCTCTGCTTCATAATATCCAACGCTGGAACTTCAAGTCTTGAGATCTAGGCCCACTTTATCATAGTGGTTCCTCAATCATGAATGCTGAGGTAGCAGAACATGAGAAGAGGCAAAATTCTCCCACACCATACCACAATTCAATCTTCCTTATTCTATCCTAATAATTAAATCTAAAATTCTCATATCTTAAGGCTTGGGGATCCTGTTATTCATTGTGAGTTCTCAAATCTGAGATGTGAATCTCTGAACTTTGTTGCATATAGTCCCTGAATGAAAACACTACAGGAGCAAGAGGTGCTGTTTTGGTTATTAAGACTTGTTTGCTGCACATCCTAATCTTAGTTTTCTAGGGCTGCTATAACAAATTGCTACAAACTGGGTGGCTTCAAACAACAGAAACTTGATCCTCACACAGCTGTAGTGCCTAGAAGTTTGAAATCAAATGTCCGCAGTTCCTTCTGGGGGCTTTGAGGGAATCTGCTCCACACCTCTCTCCAAGTGTGTGGTATCACTGGCAATCCTTGGCATTCCTTGGCTTGCCGCTTTATTATCAATCTCTGTTTCTCTTCATGTGGCATTCTCTGTTTATGTGTCTGTGCTTTCTTGTAAGTACAGTGATGGTGAATTAGGGTGCATCCTAATTCATTATGGCCTCATCTTAATAAATTATGTCTGCAAAGATCCTCTTTCCAAGTAAGGTCATGTTCTAAGTTTCTGGGCAGACTTGATTTTGGGGGTGAGGACACTATTCAACAAGTACACCTCACAAACTTAACACAAGCAGCACCCCAAATATTCATTCTACCTTTCCTACCAAAGGAGAAAAAAATTATAGGGGTTCTTCATGAAGGAGACACAGAGAAAATGTTCTCTGAAATCTGGCATTGAGGTCACTTTCCATCACCCCTCATGAGATCCTGATAAAGCAATGTCTGCTAATGAATCAAACCCTGCCTCCTTTCAACTTTCTATGGCCATGTTCTTAAATAGGAAAAAACCAAGGCCCCTATAAGAAGCTGTTATGGGGGCTGGGGTTGTGGCTCAGTGGGAGAGTGCTTGCCTCGACCATGTGAAGTACTGGATTAGATCCTCAGCAACACATACAAAAAAATAAATAAATAAAATAAAGGCATTGTGTCTATCTACAACTAAAAAAAAGGAGAAGAGGAAGATGTTATGGTTTTGATAATGGTGTCCCCCAAAAGCTCACAGGTAAGACAACGCAAGATTTGGAGGATAAATGATTGGGTTCTAGATTTAAGGTAATCAATAGATTAATCCCTGAAGGGATTAAATGAGTGGTAGCTAAAGACAGGCGGGGTGTGGCTGGAGGAGATCAGAATTAGGGCATGGCTTTGGTATATATATATATATTTGTATCTGGAAAGTGGAGTCTCTCTCTCTGCTTCTTGATTACCCTGATGTGAGCTGCTTCCCTCTGCCACACACTCCACCATGATGTTCAGCCTTACCTGAGAAATGGAGCCAGCCTTCTATGGACTGAGACCTCTGAAACTGTGAGCCCTCAAATAAACTTTTCCTCCTCTATAGTTGTTCTGGCCAGGTTCTTTAGTCACAGCAGCAAAAAAGCTGACTAAAATAGATGCTGACAAAATCTCCATCCTAAGAGATACCAATGTATAAAACAGGAGAAAGTATCAACAACAGAAAAAACCTAGAAGAAACAGACACAGGAAGGCTCCTTCTAGCTTATATTCTTAAAACATTTACAGAAAATATTATAGCTAAAAAAATAAACAACAATAATAAAAATAAGACCAAAATGTCAAAGAAAATGGATTAGAGATCAAGATAATTTTTTTTAGAAATTAAAAATAGAATTACCAAAATGAAATACTCAAAATTATCAGAGGGTAAAAGTTGAGAAACTCCCACAGAGCAACAATAACACAAATCAAGTGGTGAAATTTTAGGGGGTGGGGAAGACAAAGATGTTCCATTGAACAGGTCTAATATCCAACTCAGTGGGGGTAGAGAAAACCAAGGGCCAGTTAAATATACAGCAGAAGATAATTCCCCAGAAGTGAGGGACATCTTCAGATTATAAGAGTGGTATGAGAAGTGTCCAGCTCAATGAATGAAAAAGGACAACCACCTTGGCACATAAAGGTGCAAAAACAAAACAAACACTTTCAGGAGAAAAATAAAACCAAACCAGATTATGCTCAAAGAAATGAGAATCAGATCACCATTAATTCCACAGACAGTACAATGGAACACATGTAAGAAAATCTTTAGGGAAAAATTATTTTCAACCTAAAAGTTTACATCCAGTGAAACTAGGGGTGAGGACACTATTCAACAAGTAGACCTCACAAACTTAACAAGCGAGTCAGTAAAATACCTTTTGCATAGTGATGATGGCAATTTGGATATACTAAAGAGATGCCATAAGTGCTTCCTTTAAATGAAAAGGTGAAAGTTCCAATCATTTACATATCTCCCAATTATTACCCACCAGTGGTAGATAAAAAGAAGTATTTATTCTTTTGTAATTTTCCATGTATTACTAGAGTTAATACCTGTTTTTTATTAAACTCATTAAGAGTTTAGAAGCAGATAATATTTCTGTGACTTTTCCCCTTTTGTCACCACTTGTAAACAATTACTTTAAGATGGCCTATGATATTCCTGAAATGGGACTCATGTACAAAGAGTTAAGTGATTTAGCCTTCATGAGGTTATAACAAATTTTGGAACACACATATTTCTTGTTTCATAGAGAAGCCAATTTTCTCCCTCTAATTAGCCTCTCCAACATGGGTTTCTTTTGCCAAAAGAAAAACCAAACATGTATTTGAGATAATAGGCATTAGGCATGAAAAAAAACTATGAAAGTATGTATCAAAGTATTTACCAGAAAGTTTGTTTTTATAGACTTTGTTATTAAAGGGGTTATGTTCTTAAATTTTGTTACACAACAGAAGCTGTTATATCAGAATTACAAATTTGAAGCTAACATCAGAGAATAACATTTATATTAAGTTTCCATGGTAAATATCAGTGTTTCCTCTCCACAGCTTAACACAATGTACAATAATAACTTAAAAATTAAAAGTTTACTGTTTAATAAAAATATAAAGAACAATATCAGAAACCTTCTGTCCTTTTGTTTGTGACATGCCTAAACAAGAAAGACAACTGTTACTACATACTCTCTTTGATAGTATGTTTACAGCCAGTAAAAAAACTTCTAAAGTATATGAAATCATTACACATGTAACTTAGCTACTAATGACACAGATTTTGAGTCCAGACAGACTTAGCTTCAAGTCTCGGCTCTACTGTTAATAGACTTATGAGCTTTAGTTGTTTTAGCTATAAAATAGGGAAATAGTAGCACCTAACTGTATTGAATTAGAAATGATTAATGTCCTGGGAGGGACAGAATGAGACTGTGTGACTTCAAAATTATATTCCTTTTACTAATAAATGCACTGTAAAATTGTATTGATCCTCTGAAATTCTCTGTATTAATACAATCAGATATGGATAATTTTATTTAAATTATGCGAGTTGTTGGGGAGCAAAACCAGGATAGAATGCCTAAATTTAGGAATAATGTTAATTCATTTTGGTCAATATGTAGTTCCCCTCTTATCTGTAGTGTTTGCTTTCCACGGTTTTAGTGACTTCACCTGTGATCTGAAAATTTTCGAAATTTTTCGATCCTCAGCACCACATAAAAATAAATAAATAAAATAAAGGTTTTGTGTCCATATACAACTAAAAAAAAAAAAAACTTAAAAGAGAAAAATCCCAACCCAATTCCCTCAATCCACAAAACCACAAGAGACAATAAAAAATTGTTTTAAGTCAAAAAAAAAAAAAGAAAAAAGAAAATTCCAGCAGTAAAAAATTCCTAGTTTTTAAAAAATATTTACTTTTTAGTTGTAGTTGGACACAATATCTTTATTTATTTATTTTTATGTGGTGTTGGGGATCAAACCCAGGGCCTCGCCTGCCTGTGCTAGGTGAGCACTCTATCGCTGAGCCACAAACCCAGCCCCCAAATTCCTAGGTTTTAAATTGCACACCATTCTGAGTAGTGTGATGGAATTTCACAAAGTATCACTCTGTCCCGTCTGGGACATAAATCATCCTTTTGTCCAGAATATCTATGCTGAATACATTACCTGTTCATTTTGTCACTTAGTAGCTGCTTCAGTTATCAGATCAAAGGTCCCCATACTGCAGTGTTTGTGTTCAAAAAACTCTGTATTTTACTTATTAATGAATCCAAAGAGCAAGAATAGTGATGATGGCAATCTGGATATACTAAAGAGATGCCATAAATGCTTCCTTTAAATGAAAAGGTGAAAGTTCCATTAAGATATTTTGAAAGATACCACATTCACCTTACTTTTTACAGTATATTATTATGATTGTTCTACTTCATTATCAGTTATGGTTGTTAATCTCTCACTGTCCCTAATTTGTTAAGCTTTGTCACAGGTATTGTATGTACAGGAAAAAGCTGTGTGTGTATATGCGGGTGTATGGGGTTTGGGTGATTTGGTACTACCCATGCTTTCAGGCCTCCTCTGGGCATCTTGGAACATATCCCACTTGAATTATATTGTATCACATTTTCAACCAACTTCAACCCCGAATTTCTCTTTTTCAGAACTGTAGGAATAAAAATTAAAATATCATCTTTTTTCCTTTTGTGGTATTAGGGATTGAATTCAGAGCCTCGTGTAGACTTGGCAAGTACCACACTACTGAGTTCCATCCCCAGAAGTTTTAAATTTTATCTTGAGACAAGGTTTCACTAAATTGCCCAGGCTAGCCTCAAACTTGTGATCTTAATCCCTGGGATTTCAGATGTGTGCCACCAATGCCTGGCAAAACACTGTCCTATAGGAACAATCTCAGAAGGCAAACACTGCTGTACTACCTTACGTTCTTGCGTATCTATGCCTTTTATGTGAGAGTGAAGAGGCAATGATAAGCCAACCACGGTTAGATAACATTCTTGAGTTAGCTATTTCAATGAAACTTCAGGTGTATGAGCTGAGAAGATGAAAAATCAGGACTTCATAAAGGTGATTAGGATCTACAGCAAATATCTGTCCTAGTTTTCTGTCCTAAGACAGATTGAAACCAGGTTATAATACAGAGATATTCAGGGAGAGTGGCCCCATGTAACACACAAACAGTTTCCAAATATTTGGAAGGGAGAACTGGCTTAATAGATAACAGGGGATCTCAAAAGTGGCACAACAGGCCCAGGATACTAGATTTTCATTATATATAGAAATAGGCATTTGAAAAAAATTATTATCACTAAACAATGTTATGATTTGGTACATTCTGAAGTATTATCAGTTAAATATAACAAGAAGACACTAAATTCAAAGTTTCCTCAGGGCATGGATCATGTACTATGTGATTCCCATGGTTTATACCACATCGTCCTTAAAATTGTTGGTCTAAGGGGCTGGGGCTCAGTGGTAGCACACTTGCCTGGCATGTGTGAGGCAATGGGTTCAATTCTCAGCACTGTATATAAATAAAAAAATAAAAATAAAGGTCTATCGACAACTTAAAAAAAAGTTTTTAAAAAAACTGTTGGTCTAATAATTTGTTGAGTAAATAAATAATATTAAACTATATTTGTTTATACCACATGCAAAATACTGTTCACAGAATGAATGAAGAATCTACACCCCTAGTATCAATGTTTCCAAAGAGTTCAGATTCTCTATGCTAGAACAAAAAGAGAATTAACAATATTCTTAAATTTTTCTGCTTTGCAACATTAGCTGCAAATTAAGAAGTTCTTATTAACATTATATCATAAAATGAAGCACTGTCATAGTCCATTAGATGTTCAAGAAAGGGAACAAGAGAATGACTATATATTTCAATTAAAGCAATCACAGAACACAAAGATGTTGGGATGAATATCCATCAAGTTAGTTTTAGAATACGTAAGAAGCATCAGGGTTTTTCCCTTTTTTTGGGGGGGGGGCAAAAGTGCCCTATCTTGGCTGAGTAGCACTATTAAATTCAGATGCAGGGTTCTATTTAGTTTGGACAGGTCCCAGCCACAGAACAAAGTCAGTCTGTCTTAGTACCATAACTGAATTCTACAAGTTAACAGCTTTTCATGAAAAGCTGCCATTTCAAAATGTCAATCAAATCTGAGCATAAGTGGGAACTCCTGCAGAAATAACCAGCTGCAGGTTTGAAAAACATTTTTCACTGAAAGTGGAAACACAAAAGATGTTTGAACGGGATCTCTTTTCATTCCTGTAACAGTAGACGGCCATTTTCACAACATCAAGGACAGAAAACAGAGGACAAAACTGCAAATAATGTCTTGAAAGAGCTATTTGCAGGGGTGATGACTGATTCAAGTTACAAATGACAGAATTATTGGCAAATGGGAACTCATTAATATGAAATTGTTTGTTTCTCATTAAATGATCATAGACTCAGACTATTTTTTAATTGCAAAAGACTGATTATGCCTACAGAATAAAATGCAGCCAACTTTTGACACTTATTTTCAATTTCTTTACAGAAATTTATGAAGGTATCCTCTGACCTTACAGGAGAAAAATCCACTAATTATGGCTTATGGACATATTAAAAAAAGAAAGATTGCATTTTTCAGAAAACCAAAGGCAATAAAAAAAATTAGGTATCAATACTGTACCAGTCTTCCAAGAAAAAGTTCCCTATAAGCATTTATATCATGTAGTGAGACTAAATGATAGAGCACTAAATATATGATGAGAGATTTTGTGGAAGAGAGGATTCACTCAAGGAGATTTGCATCAGAAAATAAGACTGTGCAGGAGAGATCTGTCACCATGCTACATTTTCAGAGCAAAAATAATAATCAGAAAATAATTTGGGGACTGGAGTTTAGCTTGGTGCTAGAGTGTACACTTTGCAAGCACAAAGCCTTGGGTCTGATCCCCAGCACCTGCATGTGCGTGCACACACACACACACACACACACACACACACACACACAAAGAAAATAATTTTTAAGAAAAGGGTAGAGTACAAATATCCTCCAAACATTTTCTTTTTATACCACACACTTCAACAAATCTTTTTTGCCTTTGCTGGCAGCAATTAGGAGCATTAAGTTCATAGACCTTATGAGACACCAATGCAATAATCAGTCTGTACAGTGCAGATGACATCAGTGTTGATCTTATTTTACAGTAATGAAAGGTAAAATCAAAATTGTAGTTTAAAAGGCACTACTCATGCTGTATACAAACTATTTAGTTCTTTTAGAATTTGGGGGGCTCCCATTGTAATTAATTTATTTATTTGGAAAACTTAGAGAACCTGCTTGAGCTCTGTTTGTACATTTTTTATACTCTATATTGAAAAACAAAAAGGAAATTAGAATTCCACTACTACAAACTGTTTAAAGAAGTGTTTGTATTTGACATGCATAATTCATTTGCCTTTTTTACTTTTAAAGAATAGTTCAATTTCTCATTTTCAGAAATTTGGATTTTCACTGTTTTTTTTGACACCAAAATTTGACACATCTAACTCAATTGCAGTTTATTTAATTTTAATATGTATAATCTAATTTACCTACTTATCACTTGGCCAAATAGTGATTCTTTTGGTTTCATATAACTTTATCTACTTGGGAATTTCTCTTGGGCTCAAAATCATCAGCAATAGAGCCCCCAAATAAGCATATATAATAATAATCAAGTAGAGATACAATACATCTCATTAATCTTCCTTAATCTTTCCCAAAGTGCACCAAAACATGTCTAGCTATATAACAATCCCATTTACCATGAAAAAAAACAAAACAAATTCTCTTTATCCTAATTTAAGTAAATGAATTTGGTTTTAACAGATGTGTTTCTAAATTTGAGATAGTTAAGTATTGACACAATGGTGTTGTTTGCATTACCGTAATAACTTTTCACCTAATTCTACACCATTCATAGGTATTCCTATGAGAACATCTAATATTTAGGTCTAAATGTTTTCAATTCTTATGTTCTAACAGCTGTGTGACGTTACAGAGTTTGTTGGAAAAACTGGGGTGAGGGGCATGAGCTGGTTACCAGTTGTCACCCAAAGATAACAGCTGCTTTTATTGGGGTACTGCATATGCAAATGGTTAATGTGGTATAAATTGTATACTAGGTTTCAGTTAGAATGTCTAAAGCTATCACACAAGGCATTCATCGGCATTCTCTGTTTATGGGAATGAAATATGCAGTCATTTGAAGTCCACAATATGTATACTGTGTTTGTAATAACTGCAGATTTTACAAGCACATTATTCTTTCCATTAGGATTAAAACCTCACCGAATAGCAATTTGTGAAAGAATTCTAGCAGGGCCCAGAGCCCAGAACTCTGACCTCTGATGAGATGCTTGGCAGCAACAAACTCTAGGTCTAGGCAAAACATCTGGTTTGAGTTAGACTTCCTGAAAAAATAGCCCCTGTACTGGGGAAACTGGTATTCACTCAGCTTTGTATATATACTTTGACTGACTTCAACACTGTTATAGGGGTTAAAAAAAAAAAGAGAGAGAGAGAGAGTGAGTGAGAGCAAGAGAGACATACACGAAAAAGAAAGACTCCACTAGAATGCTTGTCAATCATGACAGGCTCGTTGGTGGCCCTTCCAGAGTTAAGCACTCTTATCAGTCAGAACAGTATATTTCTTTCCATATTCCTGGAGAATTTTTCCATGTTACAGAATATAGAAGGTACAATAATATTAAAATAAATCCAAGTTTGTTGTTAATAATGTGACACATTACTTTTCTTTAATCACTCTAGAGTAGAAATTACTGGGTAAACCAAACTTCATTCTGTTTACATGTATGAAAGGAAAAAAGATAAAACAATAACATGCTGAGGGTTCCTACAAATTTGGAAAATATTAAAACTAAAAAAGAAATTAAACAGTTTCTAATGAGTGTTTCTTTCTTCTAAATGTTACAAATTTAAATGTTGTAGTGATACTTATTAGAAAAAGGGTGAATTCTTGTTTTTAATCTTCATTGCAAATTTGATTAAAAAGACTACAAAAATTATTCCTCTATCTCACACACACTAACATATAATTTGGTTATGTGTAATCATTTAGAAGGACCTGGGATAATCTAAAGGACTGGGAAAGTTTTGTCCATCTCAGGTAGTGGTAAATTGCCATTTTAACTTTCTATGTCACCTTAATTTAATTATTACCTTTATGAGTAGAAGTGTAAATGTATTTAAATTTTAGTCTTTCAAAAATACAGTATATATATGATACATATAATATACACACATATTAGAGAAAAATATGCTCTGGTTACTATGAAAATATGAAACAATCTTGATACAGAACATTCTTTAAAGTCTCTACTCATTTTCACCTTCTGAGAAGCAGCTTTAGTAGCACTAAATTGCAATCTATCCTTTGCAATTAACATAAATCTCAAGTTCATTAAAAAACCCATTGAAAGGTGAGTTTTAAGTTATTTTATTTCTTATAAGTACACACAGTCTTTTGAAGCAGAGTCTTATATGTTAGACTGCAGGCAGTCTAAAACCATGAATGGTGCAACAAAAGGAAAGGGCAATATTTAGATAAGCTGGTTTCTACAACCAAAGGTTAGTGTACAGCCTAATGGGAACCTAAAAGCAAGATATTCCAAAGTGGCATTCCATACCTTGCCCGTGATACATTTGGACTTCTAGTTAAAGTAAAATTGTAACTGGATTTATCCCACTGTCAATGTGAGATTCAGGTCCTGTAAGATAATGACTGGAGCATGATTCACCCGAAAAGACCCGAGAAGTTTTTTCTCTTTCTGGTGGTGGCAAACTGCCATTTTAACTTTCTCTGTATATCCTTAATGTAATCATTACCTTTGTGAGTAGAAATGCAAAGGTATTTAAATTTAGTCCTTCGAAAGAACAGAGTGGGACAGAATGCAAACTAATAGTTGTACATTTCCTTAGGTACAAATTTACTTTTCTACCCACTGATACTGTCAAGGACTCTACTGAATAGTAATATGTTATAAAACATCAATATTGTTCTCGAACAGGTATCAGCAGTGTGCAAATCCCATTTTTACCATACTTCAGGGTGCAATTTAGGAGTGATTATGATTATTTATTTATACTCTGCTTGTGGGTTAAAAATAAAGTCTTATTGACCAAACTAAAAACAGATTCTGCACAAAGTTCTTCAGGGTTCTCATGAATACATGTTTATCTACTTGTCACAAATAGCACAGTTTTTAATATAGGTCACAACCATTATTCAGCAAATCAAAGACTTTGTACCATCTTAATACATTATAATTTTTAAAAAGGAACATTTATAGCTCCACAATTAAGTCCGGTTGTTTGTATTCTAATCTGAATCAGTGTAGAAACCATGTAAAGTAAAAAGTAAAAAAATCTTCTCCAAAAATTTGCTTTTGGAATTCGTAATTTTATGTACTTTTAACATAAAGTTTGCATTTTTACCTTTGGGTAAATACCACATAGCTCCAATCCCGTACTTATTTTCTTGTGTGCTCTTGTGACCTCCACTTGCACAGGCACAACTCCTTTATGTTCCTTAGCTCACTATAAAACATTTCTCTAAAAAATATTGATTTTAACACAAATAAACATTAATAAATAAAGGAAAATATAGCAAACTCCTCACTTTCATATTTAATTTTTGGAGAGACTATACTATAAAAATTAATGCAGATTAATACTAGTAAATTTCCATAAGGATGCATTTGCTTTCCCGCTTCAAAATAATGATGAAGTAAACCTGCCTGGTTCACTTCAAAAAGAAAGCAGAAGTACTTTTTAAACTGTGTAATCACACTATAGGGATATGGTGGTAGATTTAGGTGTAAAGTTTGACAATGATCATTGTTTTTGAGGCCTACATAAGTGAGTTTTCAAAGACTTTTTTCTCTTAAACCTGACCATGTAACAATACGTGTTTGGGTTGAAGCATAAACACATATGCTCATGACTAGACACATGTAGTTTTGTTCATTTCTGTCTGACAATGATGAAGAAGAAAGCCATTCTCCTAATTCTGAAGGTCACCCTGACAAGGAGACCCTGAATTACGGGAAAAAGGACTCCTCTGTCATCCTCCTTATGACAAAAGTAGCAAGTAAACATTTTTTCCCTGATGCAACTTTGGAATAGATATAGTGAAGTCTTGTGAGCATAGATCAAAAAAGCTGAATATAACAATGAATAGAAACAAATAACACTGGTGATTTGTATTCTAGTAGTATTTTTACACTGGATTTGAACAGCAAATTTTCTTTCCAAAAGACAGAAAGAGCATGTGACTGTTCACCCTGTGCATTTTTTAAAGCTATGGCCACAAAGGCACATTTATAAAATAAGCCCCCACTTGTTAAAACTGTAACATTGCCACCATTGCTAGAGTTTCACCTTAGCGACTTAAATAAATATAAACAAAGTAATAAACACTATATGTTTTATAGAGTTCTATGAACCAGGAATAAAAATCACCTTACCAAATAACCTTCTGGCAAATGCAAAAGAAAAGCTAAATTTGGTTTGCTCATATTTTCTGAGTCCCCAGAATATAAGAAGCAGTTAGAGGATACCTAACTCATTTAACTGAAAGACTTTTGCTTACTTCATTTTCCACACTGGCCTTTCTGGAAAGCAAAAAGAAAAAAATATTACATAAGAAAGGATGAAGGAATTAGAATATAGCAATCAATAGAATAAAAATATTTGGGCATTTAAAAGATATTTTTCATATTTTATGTTTCAAGATGACCTTGACAGAAATCTTTCTACTGACTGAAGGTGAAAACTGAAAACAAGCTCTGTAAGAATTAGACACAAAGGCCTGCGACCTCAGATGGCCAAAATGTCCAGCAAGTAAGTTACCACTTTGTCTTCTCCCCAGGCAAGTAATGCTACTGCTGCTGTCATAGAAAACGTTTATTGAGAATTGAGAAATAGAACATATTAATGGATGTTACATGAACAATTTTTCAAAAACATACATTGTTTCAGACTCGTTAACGCACTAATGGAGGTTCTGTGAAGTTTGAATGTAATTTTCGAGTCATCACCTGGATGACATCAATAACAACAACACTTATTTTAAATAAGCCCAAATTATATACAGTTGGGTAAATTTTAATTTGTTTTCATTTAAGGTCTTCTAAAGTTGAGGCCATCATGCTGAAGAAAAATATTAAACTATCTATAACCCTGTGTCAACATATGATGCTACTGGGAATGGTAAGTGAATTAATTTTCCAAGGAAAATTAATTACTTATGACTTACAGTTGTAAAAGCAAACAACGTAACTCTGGATTAGGGCACATTTAATTTCTGTTTGTAGTAGCGATGAAATTAATTTCATATAATTCATGGTATGTAATGGAAAGCAGAACAAAAATGAAATTCTAGACAATGACTGACAGAGAAAAAGTTATATATTAATGAAGCTGGTCCAAAAATAAAGGTCATGAATGCTAATAACTGGATAATAAATCAGTATTTTTAATGGTTCTATAATAATGGATTTTTAGCATAGTTTTAAGACAGCATTACCAAATAAAAGTCCAACACAGAGAAATGAAGTGAAAAACCATAATAATATCCTGTAATGTCTCCTAATATTCCTTCCCCCACCAAAAGGCTAGTAGAGCAGGATTTGCACATCTTTAATTTATAACTGATTATTTTTTGTCCACATAAACTTGAGGCAGTAAAATAAATATGCCATTAAATGATTTGGGGATGAAGTTCCTAAAATTATAACTAAATTTTCTTCCCCTGACACCCAAATAGTAAAGTGTTTTAAAATGGATCATCTGCAATTCATTTGACTGAATTATGCACCTGAGCACTACTAAGACAACAGATTTTTGGCTAACTAATAGAGCCCTAAGAATATATGCACAGCTGCACTTATGAAAATATTCACCTTTATACTCTATCACTTCCTACCTGTTCCAATTAAGCCAGACATAATCTTTTAATTTTCCATACCAACTTCATGGTATAGCTATCGTTTTAAGATAAAGAAATAAACCTTGCCCTGATATTATTAACTGTAATTAAAGTAATGTAAGTATTAACTGTCACTAGGAATCTGGTGAAATCACGAGAGTCTAATTCCTGTGAACAGTTAGGGTCACTTGTCTAAGAGAAAAAAAGAATTTTGACAAATACTTTTAAAGTAAAATATTTCTATGACTTATGCTTTTAGAAAACAGTACATATGAACTTCACATAAAAGATATAGTATGAACATAATGCAAATAATGAAAATTAACAGTATACAAATATATAAAGTACACAAAATATACTTTTCAAAGTTTGACTTTTTACAAATTTTAAACTAATGTATTCCTTTTCTAGTAACACCTTCTATTACAAAAAAGACTTATTATTCACATATTACTGTCTTTAAAAACAGGTATTTATATAGAGAACAATTACTAATTTATGTAATGCTTTTGAGATCAAAGAGAGAAAATTACTAAAAATACTCTAAAGTCCATTATAATTTTAAAATTATCAAACTAAAGAGAAAGTGTGATGTTACTCTGGAGTAATGAAAGAATATTTTGAAAATAAAAATGTGTGGCACTGTAGTTTGAAGGGGATTTCTCTGAAATAACTCTGGACTATGAAAAGATTAGTT
Source organism: Urocitellus parryii (assembly GCF_045843805.1). Lineage (NCBI taxonomy): Eukaryota > Metazoa > Chordata > Mammalia > Rodentia > Sciuridae > Urocitellus > Urocitellus parryii. Next base: position 67,364,471 of record NC_135542.1, read on the forward strand.
AAGAAACTGTTCCATCCTAAAGAGCCTGTGACTTAAGCATGATTAGAAAATGTTGTGGCTTTATTTTGAAGAGTAAAACTAAACAAAGCAATAGAAACCTCACCTTTCTGGCTTGTTTTCCTAAAGCACAGAATTCCCCTTATTTCAAATGGGCCTCACTCAGCACAGTCCAGATTGAAAGGAGTCTGTTTATAAAATGGCCTAGATAAGTCTCTTCAGAGTAGGAGGCACATCCAGCTTTTTTCCAGCTAGTAAAGCTACCCAGGAAGCTGAAACCTCACCTTGGATCATCAGAGAACTTTGACTTAACTTTATTTCCTTTCATTCTTGGCTTTGCCATCAGAATAGTGTTTTAAGAAAACAGAAAGACAGATAGCAAGCAAGTAATCATGTCCTTCTGGATCAGAATGAGACCTAATCTGCTGTCTATATCAGTGCCACCTCACTTCATTAGTGAAAGCAGAAATCAAGGTTCTTCGATTAGCAATGGTCTACAAGACAGGGAAGTCACACCGAGGCTCCCTCCTTAGAAAATACCCACGAAACACCCTTCGCATTGCCTTAAGGCTGAACTACATTTTGGATGTTTCTTCAGGCATCTTTTTTTTTTTTTTTAATTACAACCCACATTCATATTTCAGTATGAATGACTACAAGGGAATCACTAATTTTTTATCTAAACTATGACATTAGGCAAATGTCATATAACTAACTCTAAATTTGCAACAAGCCTCAAATACTACAGAGTTAGTAACTTACATGATGAGAAGCAGCCTGATTATGGGAGAGGAAAGGCAGATTGTCAACAAGCAAACAGCTGCTTTTTATTGCCAACCCATAACCAGATCGAGCATCCCAACAAACTAAGGAGTTGTTTCTGTTGTGTTTGTTTTTAACTATTCTTCCACTCCCACCTCCAAAAGAGTGAGTCAAATGAAACATTAAATGCAAACCACAACAGAAGAATCAGATACACAAGGATAACAAGTAAAGCACTACAGACTTACACAAAATTCTGTAGTTAATAACTAACAGAAGTTTAAAGTATACTTTTTCCAATTCGACTTCAAATACCTATCTTTCCCTGGGCAACACATTCTGTCATTACTTTTATAAAAGGCAGCTCAGGCAATGGCCTCGACTTCCTCATTCCTGGATTATGACCACAGCAATGCCGCCACTCTGATCCTTTGTTCTAGAAGCTTTCACCACAGTTTCTTCCGTATTCTCCCTTTCAGCAGAAGGGAATGAACATGCTTATACCTGCCAATGTGGACTAACTGACCTTGAAGGTCCCCTGTAACTTGAAATTAAGTGATTCTACAAATACTTGATAAGCTTAGTATGTGAAAAATAATTAGAATAAAAGGACTTTACCTCAAAGGTTAAAAATAGTCTCAATAAAGGAAATAAAATCCAGAGTCCATTTATTTGGTGGTTTTCATTATAGAAATAAAATTATTTTCACATCTGCATCTTCAGGTACTTTCATGTCTAATTTTTTTCTTTCCCTTTTACTATTCCTTCAGAAAACATAGAGGTATTCTCATTTTGCTTTCCAATAAGGCATTAAGAAGTAAAATTATTTTTCCATGGTGACATGGGAAAGGTAAGGCCAAGGCTCCCTTTGGTGTCCTGGGGCTCTGTGTTCTTTCCAACAATGCAGAAATGAGGATGATGCCAATTAAAATGTATACACAGTTTAACTATTTCTATCTAGAAGTCTTACCCCTCAGGGTAATTTTGATTACACACACCCCTGAACTATGACTACTCAACTACAAGTCTGGGCATAGGTTAGTAAAGCACAGTTATATGCCCTTTGTACAACAAGTAACCAAGAATTTTAATTTAGAATCCAAATTTCCTTTTACAAATACAACATTTCTCCACAAAAAGATACCTCCTGTCTCACTCTCAACTTCAAGTTAACATTTTATTTCAAATCATGCCCTTATCGTCTAACAGTTTGGGATAGATGTCTTCTGTATTCTGCCCCTATCACTAGGTCTGTGTTTGGTTAATACTAACTTTGGTAGCATGCCCACAAATTTGCATTTTGAAAAACTCAAGAAATACCTAAATTTGTTAATCCATATTAGAGTAGCTTTTAAATTATAAATAAGCGTTAGATCACTTTTTAAAAAGCTGGTTGTATTTCAAACTATATGAAGGAGCCCTGAGTAAGGGACTAGGGAACAAACTACCTCATCAAAAAGCAGCTCATAGGAGGTTGGAGCAAGTAAGAGCAAAAAGGGGCACAAGCAAGTGGACAGGGCAGGAGAAAGCACTTCGGAAGGCAGAGAATAATGGAGCACTGTGTCTTCTTAATTATCTGTGCTGTAGAAACAACAGATACATTCTGCATTGGTTTGTGGTAGTCATTTAGAAGAGCAGAATAAAAAGTACAGACTATTTCTACAAATAATTTTTAAATCTCAATTTTTTTAAAACTGGAAAAAATGCTGTAAATGTTAAGTCCACTTTAACCAAATGCAATGTTAGTTTACAAAGCATCAAACTAAGCATCTCTTGGAATGCCCCAAACATAATTTTATTCTACTAGTGGGGAGACTTGTGAGTTTGACAACCTAACCAATACCATTAAAATGAAATTTACCTACAATCCAGTTTCTTTTAAAATTAAATTTCTATCACAGTCTGGGACTGGATGATCTTTACTATCATGATTGAAGCAGTCTCAAAATGGAAACACTATCTGTCACCACGAATGACTGGTCATGAAGACTGATTAATGACCTGGTAATTACCTAATCAGGGGACCAGTGCTTGCTTTCTCCCAGTTCATCCAGTTTACAGAAACCACAGACCTGCATTGCCCCTCTCTGTATTGTCTTTACACAAATGATGTTTCCTTTGGCCTTTGCCAACTATATGAAGAAATGACATAAATTTAGGGTTCTGAAGAGATATGTAGTGTGCCACCTTCCAAAGAACCAGAGATAAAATATAAACATAAAGTCACTGTTATCCTTACTTTCATGGAGCTTGCAATGTTCCAGATATAAAATACCCTAAATTAATTAAGTAAAACGCCTCACTGATTTCCAAGCTCTTCTATCTATAAATGGTTGGTACTGCGCACCTCTGGAAAATGAAAGGGCTTTTCAAAAACATTGCTGGGAAGATGACCTATTTTTGCTCTCCTCTGAGGCAGGTTCACATCACCGGATGAAGTTGGATATGGCTCGATTCCAAGGAAAACAACCTTTTCTTGGTCATTCAATGGCTGTTTATGAGTATACAACAAGTGCTTTATACACACTGTGAGCTTGTCAGATGCTCAAGTCCTCTTTCGATCTCTTTCTATGGTACCCATAACCCCTGTGTGGTGTAACACCCTCACCTCCTCCCACAACTGACCCCAACTACTAAACACACATTTGTCAGAGACTCTTGCAGGAGACTGACTTTCTTTTCCACCAAAGTATCTGTTTATAAATACAGAGTACAAAGACCAACAGGTGCCTCACTTCTCCTGAATGCCTGACTTGAAACATTTATCCTCACACATTGAAGGTTGAGAATACTGATTCACTCTGTGGAGTTCTCCTCTGAGGCACACACAGCAGCATGGAAACTGTGAAGATGCTTCCATGTCTCATGGATTCTTGGTCCCTTTTGTCCCCTTAGCTCATTGGCAAGGACTATTTAGATCATTCATATTCATAAATGCCCACAAAAAAATGAAGGAGAAAATTTCTTCTGAGATCAGATGAGATCAGGTGCATTCAGGGTGTGGTATGGCCATAGACAGAAGGAGAAAATTTCTAATCTAAAATTGGACAAAAACATTACGGGGGGAAAAGAGAGAAAGAAGAAATCATTTTGTAGATAAACTTCTTCCTCAGGCGTTGAAAGTTAAGGTCCACAAATCAAAAGGCAGTCATGTCTGCGGAGCTAGGCTTTTCCACTGCCCTCTCAGTGAATCATGCTGCGGTTAGTTGAAAGTGCTATTCACATAATAAATTAACCACCTCATTTCCTTCAGCACCAAAATATACATAGCACCCCCATACAGATTTGTTTTAATAAAAGTAATAAAGCAAGCCCAGAGGTTATGGCTGTTATGACATAATCACACCTCTGAGATTTAAAAACACTCACTTGCACATCATGCCTCAAAAAATCTTTGCAAGCCCCTATTGAACAAAACCTAACTGTACTCATACCTTCTGGCCCCATTTATTCCAAATAAATAATAAAACAAAAGTCTTGAACATGTCAGGAGAAAAATTTCCCCTTCAATTATACATTTGAAAAGAACATATACTTTTTAGTAGTAATATATAATAAACAGCTTGAGTACCTGATTTAGATTATTAAAGAAAATATATCACTGAAATTAACAGTGTCCTAAGAAGGCAGCCAACTAACCTAGTTTCACCCCAAAACAAAGATATTTTCTAAAGTTAGCTGTTCAAAATGACAATACATTTATTTCTTTCTGTGGCCTGAGAAACAATTTTTGTTCTATATAAATCCAAGCAGATGAACTTCTCTTACCTGGCAATGATACATAATTATTGAGAATAACCTGGGGTACAGGAGAAATTCTAGTAAATTAAACTTGTCCTCAACACAGACTCTTCCCCTTAAAATTTCTTTCCATAATCACCAGAAAGAAAGACACTGTAATACAACTGTCCATAGCATAAGATGGATTTGGTGGAGTGATGTGCCACAAGTAAACTTGCCCTGTAATTCTCAAGACCAGTTTTCCTGTTTCTGCACCAATTATAATCTCTTTGTAGAGGCAGGGTTCATTGTTCTCCTAAGCTCTTTACATCTCCCAGTCCCTTCTGCAGAATCATGCACTCTATGCATGCTGTCACTATGATAACAGGGGTGCTTCCCCCTTGAATGTAAGTTGTAATATAATCTTATATTTACCAGCAGTATTCTTTTTAAAGACCATGGTCAGCACCCCCACACATATACATATATATAAAGGAATATATTTAACAACATTTCTGAATAATATCAGATATCAGATATGCAAAATAAACAGTTTAAATGTTTAGAAGTGGCCCTCCTAATATACACATTTTATTTCTTTTTTCAATTGCATAATTACCTGGCACACTCTTATAGTACTTGGATTTTCAGTTACTTTTTTCTAGTGAATATTATTATATTGCACAAATAGTTTTTTTGGCTGAATAAAGTTAAAATTACCTGCAAGATTCTTTTTTTTAATATTTATTTTTTAGTTGTAGTTGGACACAACACTTTTATTTCACTTGTTTATTTTTTTGTATGTGGTGCTGAGGATCGAACTCAGGGTCTTGCACATGTGAGGCGAGTGCTCTACTGCTGAGCCACAACCCCAGCCCCCAAGATTCTCTTAAAATTCAGTATTAAACACATAATTATATTCTACAGTTCAGCAAAAAAAAATAATATCTATATCTATACCAGAATTAAACACATTAGAGTAATCTTATAATACACTATAATTAATCTATGGATTTTAGGTTCACATAACCATTATTAGTCATAATCAGTAGTATACTAAAAACTTCCTCAGGGTTCTATATCAAATGAAGATAAAATTATTAAGAATTTCCATAACTTACATTTTAATAGATAACTTCACTTTAAATAAAAGATGGTATTCTAATGGATCCCACTGTGACCAAGATTTTTCTTTGATAAAGATATTCTACTATATTAGTGATAGGTCCTTAGAAATATTGATTGGTTGATTTAATCACATAGAGAATTCCTTCATTTAGTGCTTACTCTGATCTGTCCTAGGAAGAATTATTTCCACACAGAACAGCATAGACATTGTGGAGAGGAAAAAGGAATGAAAGGATGTGTGCTAACGTAAAGAACTTTAGTTCTTTCATCAAGAGTAGTCCTTCCTCACCTTCCTCAGTCATTCTCACTTTAGCTACATGCTTATTTTAATGTTCTCTGTTCCTAAATTCTCCAATACCTTTCAGTGCAGGTGCTCCCACAGAAAGATCTAAGAAAAAGGAGAATAAAAATGATAACAGCTTCAATTTCTTTCTTCAGTGTTCTATAGCTCTCATTGTAAAGGTCTTTCACCTCTTTGGTTAGATTTATTCCCACAGGTTTTTTTGTTTGTTTGTGAATGAAATTGTTTTTTTGGATTTCTTTCTCAGAAGATTCAATATTTCGTTATAAGCAAGTTATTGATTTTTTTTTTATGTTGATCTTGTATCCTACTACTTTGCTGAATTTGTTCATTGGCTCTAGAAGTCTTCTGGTGGAGTTTTGGGTCTTCTAGATATAGGATCATGTCATCAGCAGAAATAATTTGCCTTCTTATTTTCAAAGAGAAAATTATAATTGTCAAAATGGTTATAATACCAAAAATATTATACAGATTTAATGCAATCTCCATCAAAACACCAAGACATACTTTACAGACTAGAAAAAAGTCCTAAATTCATTTGAAAGAATAAAATACCCAGAATAGCCAAAGTAATACTGAACAAGAAGAATGATGCTGCAGGCATCACAATATCTGATCTAAAATTATACTACAAAGCTAATGTGAATAAAAAAGCATGGTACTTGGCATCAAAACAGACATGAAGACGAGTGAAATAAAAGACACAGAGACAAACCCACATAGAGAGTCATCAGATACTCAACAAAAGTTCCAAACACATATATTAGAGAAAAGATAGCCTTTTTAACAAATGGTGCTGGGAAAACTGGATATCCCTAGATTGTAGAACAAAACTAGATCTCTGCACAAAAGTCAACTGGAAGTAGACCTAGGAATTAGACCAGAAACTCTGCAAGAGAAGAAAACATAGGCTAAACCTCCAATATATTGGCACAGGCATCAGCTTCCTTAACAAGACCTATAAAGCTCAAGAAATAAAACCAAGAATCAATAAGTGAGTGGAATCAAGTTTCTGCATAGCAAAGGAAACAATTAAAAGCTTGAAGAGCCTATAGAAAGACAGAAAATGTCTGCCAGTCACTCCTCCATCAGAAGATTAACATCCACAACATATAAAGAATTTTAAAAACTTAACATCAGAAAAATAACCTAATCAGCAAACAAACAAAAGAACTAAACAGACATTTCTCTAAAGAAGAAATAAAAACAGCCAATATATATAAAAAAAATGTTCAATGTCCCTAGCAATCAGGAAAATGCAAATCAAAACTACATTGAGATTTCATCTCATTCCTGTTAGAATGGCAATCATCAAGAATACAAATAATAATAAATGCTGGTGAGGATATGGGGGAAAAGAAACATGCAAATTATTACAACTACTTTGGAAAGCAGATTCCTCAAAAGACTCAGAATGGAACCACCACATGACCCAGCCATCCCATTCTTTGATATTCATGCAAAAGAACAAAAGTCAGCATACAATAGTGACACAGGCACATCAATGTTTATAGAAGTACAATTCATAATAGCCGAGTTATGGAACCAGTCTAGGTACCCATCAACAGACAAAGAAAATGTGGTAAATATCCAGAACTAAGTTTTATTCAAACATAAAAAAGAAAATTGTGGCATTTTCTGGTAAATGAATGGAACTGGAGAACATTATGTTAAGTGAAATAGGCTGCACTCAGAAAATGAATTGTGAAATGTTTTCTCTCATATGAGGGAACAAGAGCAAAATAAGAGGAAAAGCGGGGGAACTCATGAAAACAGAAAGGAGATCAGTAGAGTAGAGGAGCAGGAGGAAGGGGGAACAGGAAAAAGAAGGAACTGGAAATGAAATTGACAAAATTATGATATTTATATATGAAAATAGCACAGTGATTTTCATCTTTATGTATATCTATAAAGCACCATTTAAAAAATGATAAATAGCAACCAATGAACAGTGGGGCATGCCTATAATCCCAGAAGCTTGGGAGATTGAGGCAGGAGGATCATAGCAAAGAAAGGAAGGGAAAGAGAAAGTACTGGGGACTGAAATGGAGCAAATTATATTCCAAGCATGTATGATTATGTCAAAATGAACCCAAGTTCCACTTATATATAACTATAATGCACTAATAAAAACATTTAAAATTTTTAAAATAAGGTATTTTGAACAAGATAGCTCTCTCTTATCCCATTAAGCATCTTAAGGATATAAGACAGAATACACATCTACTATTTTCAACTCCCGATTTTAACTAAAGTTCAACTGTAAACAATGTTATAAAGTATCTTCTGAAAAGATATGTCATGTCCTCAGAGCCGTGGTTAAATGGCAGACTTACTAAAGAAATAATAGTTTTCTTAAAGCAAAAGGCTGTGGAGGTACGGCACCTGACTACACTGTACTACACAAAGCACTGTATTACAGGAATAACAAGAATGCTAACTCTGGTTTCTACATTCATTTTAAGTTAAAACACATTTTAAATATGTAACAAGCCTTCATAAGTCCAGTCACCCACTATACACTTGATCCAAGGTCTTAAAACCCATACTGGAAAAAACACTGGGGCACAGAATTGAAGACTGGATCAGTGTTTCAGATTACAGATATGAAAATAGACAAAATATTGTCAGGTAACTGAGGTTTTAACTCTTAAAAAAATTTTGCCAAATACAACTTACAAAAGCAAGAAAAAAGGGTATTTATGAAATAGAAAAGTGATTTCACCAACATCTTTAAGCATTTATTGGAACTGTTCAACAAATTAGAACCAATATTATGTGTTATAAAGAAAATGTCATATTTGAGATTATATACACACACACAAATGTGGGAGTGGAAATTCTGACAGAAAATAATTCAAATTGCAGAATTAAACTACAGTTCTTGTTCAGACAAAGAAATGAACAAATTCTTACCTTGAACATAAAGTATTAAAGTATAAGACTGAAGGAAAACAAGTGGATTTTCAAGATAACTTTCCTGAAAGGAATTTAATTAAAAAAAATACTAGCAACTAGTAGTTCAGATTTACCCAGCAAAATTTTAAGAGAGGGGTATAAAATCTTATGGTATGTCCATAATAAATAGTTAAAAATATAATAAATGTTCAACTACATTGATAATCTACCATCCATCCATCCATTCAATCAGCAAATAGTTGCTGAATATCTGCTGTGCGACAGGATCTGGTTAGTACAGAGATGGAAATACCCTCTCTTCTTATAAGGGTTTCCATTGCATCAGAAGAAACAACAAATAAATGAATATTGTGGTTTCAGGATACACAATATTCATTTATTTGTTGTCTCATCAACACTAGCTATGCTTTTATGGGCTGGGTATAAAACAGCAGGTTTCTACTTCACAGAGAAAATAAAAGACTAACAGGTGGGGGACAAGCCCTCTCACATCCTTGCTATCTTGTATCTCTTCCCAGAGATACTGCATGGCATATCTCTTCTGAATTCTTCAAGTTGATTTCCTTCCTTAGGTTACTGCTCTAGGCCTGTGGATGCTATCTCCTCAGGCACCCAGCTGCACCTTAACTTCTTGTTAGGATGACACAGGGCACTTTTGCCAGAAGGGAGTGGTTGAGAGGTGATGCCAGCAAGCCATTGAGATGATAATGGTTAAGTTAAGCTGCTAATTCAGTTGTATATAGACCTCTGCTGTCCTCCTGCCCCCCCTCCACTCTGGAGTTCTCGCAGGGATTCCTGGGGAGTTAGCATTGGTTGGTGAAGTTCTGGAGGAGGGATTTCTGGTTGGGGGGTATTGCTGGAAGGGCTGCGTAGGTGGTGTTTGTCCGACAATAAAGGAGTTCCTGTTTGAACCTACAAGTGCCTCGTGGCGGCTCGGTTATTTTGTGCCCAGCCAGACTGCAGCAACTTCTCCCTTCTCCTATCAACATTTAAACACTTTCAAAACCTGACCTTCTTTAAGGATTTGTATACACTTATCTCTTGAACATTCACTTTTTATTCAGTTTGAATTTACTTGTCTGATGTCTCACACAGCATTCCAGGGAAATTGTTCATTAGGCTTACCATTGACTTAAAAATATATGTGTGTGTGTGTGTGTGTGTGTGTGTGTACGCGCGCGCGGGCACTGAGAGCCATAGCTAAGTAAGAATGACGCATGGCAATTTCCTTGTTAGCCTACCCCATGTTGCTTAGAGGGAGGACTCTCCATTGTGGAAATGGGCTTGCCTTGGACCCAGGTCCTTTGCAGTGACATTGCATGAAAGGTGACCTTGCTCAAGGACCAGGACGGATCTGGGTTTAGGGCGGATAGGGGTTTAGGGCGGTTCCAGGTTTAAGGTGTATCCTGCTGGGAATAGGGCCTATCCTGCTGCCTCAGGCGCCCACCCATTCCTTGAGTTCCCCTTGAGTTCTCACGGGATTCAGAGAGTATTTTGGGATGCAGAGCCCAGTGGAAGTGTGGATTTTCCCCAGAACGTGCGTGTAAGAGTGCTGGTGAAAGTTCGAGAATAAAGAGTTGCTGTTTGAATCTACAAGGTGTGAGTGGCTCATGATTTTGTGCCCAGCCAGACTGCACGTGTAAACATGTAAATATATATATATGTGTGTGTGTGTATGTATATATACATACACACTTATATACATATATTAGTTGTTGATAGACCTTTATTTTATTTATTTATATGTGGCACTGAGAATCGAACCCAGTACCTAATACATGCCAGGCAAGTGCACTACTGCTGAGCCACGGCCCAAGCCTTCACCACTGACATTTTTTTAACATAATTTTGTATATTTAAAAATGTATTTGTCTATAGACCAAGGAATGGGATGGCTGGGTCAAATGGTGGTTCCATTCCAGGTTTTCTAAGAAATCTCCCTCCATACATCTTTCCAGATTAGTTGGACCAATTTGCAGTCCCACCAGCAATGTATGAATGTACCTTTTCCCCCACATCCTTGACAACACTTATTGTTGTCTGTATTCTTGATAACTGCCATTTTGATTGGTGTGAGATGAAATCTTAGAATAGTTTTGATTTGTATTCCTCTAATTATTAGTGATGGTGAACATTTTTTCATAAATTTGTTTATTGAATGTATATCTTCTTCTAAGAAGTGTCTGTCTAGCTCCTTAGACCATTATCGATTGAGTTGTTTGGGTTTTTTTGGTGTTAAGTTTTTTGAGTTCTTTATATATCCTGCAGATATATAAAGATTCATGCTCTATCTGATGTGCGTGTGGCAAAATGAATGTTTATAGCAGTTCAATTCATAATAGCTAAACTGTGGAACCAACCTAAATGCCCTTATATTGATGAATGAATAAAGAAACTGTGGTATATATGCATAATGGAATATTATTCAGCATTAAAAGAGAATAAAGTTATGGTATTTGCAGGTAAATGGATGGATTTGGAGAATATCATGGTAAGTGAAGTAAGCCAATCCCAAAAAACCAAAGGCCAAATATTCTTTCTATAAGGTCCTTGCTTAGCATCTGGTCAGCCATCTTAAGTGACAGTTGCCATTTTAAGGAAAAAGTTTTGCTTTCCCGCGGAAGGGCATTTCTGAGCAAGGCTCACCACTCCCTCATACCACGGAGGATGATTGCTAGTTGTTCCTGGTGAGACTACCTCTCGTCCTTAGGTTAATCTCTATGGGCTTCTGCCTCTACTACAAAGTCCCAGCTAGGCACTCAAGTGCCTCTATGGGCTCTTGCCAGCTTACCCAACAGTGGTGATGACCTCCTGAGCATAACCATCTTCTCCACTAGGTGATACTAGAGACTGGGGGACGCCCCACCTCTAAACTCACCTCCTACATTTTTCACCATGGGTGGCTCCTCATCTATTCCCTCCCATAGTCCCCTAGGCTGCCTCCTGGCTAATCTAGGGACTCTCTCTCTAACCCCGGACCTAAACTTCTCAAAACTTATCCACTGGTGCAATCAGATCTGGCCTCAATATCCTTTGGATAACAACTCTAAATGACCACTTAATGGCACTCTATATTCCAATATTATCAGGGATCTTTTCAACTATTGTGAGCATTCAGGAAAATGGAAAGAGATATCATACATTCAGATCTTCTCTCTCTAAGCCCTCTCTCTGCAACTCTTGCTCTCCTGCACGAGTCTTCTTAGCTCTCACCTCTCCTATGCCTGCTTCCAAAGGGACAGAAGATCCTACCCAGGACTCCTTCTCCTTTAATCCAGGGGATAAGTCCCTGCCATACCACAATTCTCTTTCTACTGAAGCCTCTGTAGCAATTGTCCCCTCGTCCCCTCCACCTTTCTCTCCTCCTACCACATGCTCACGGGTGGCCACTCCCCAATCCGCATCTCTGTGTCCTCTACATGAGGCGGCTGGGGTAAATGGTATAATCCGGGTTCATGTGCCTTTCTCTTTGTCAGATCTTTCACAGATAAAAAAAAGTGGCTTGGGTCCTATACTTCAGGTCCCACCACATATATCAAAGAGTTTCAATATCTGACCCAATCATATGATTTGACCTTCCATGATGTCCAAATGATCTTGTCTAACATCCTCTTGCCTGAGGAGAACAGGCAAGTTTGGGAGCAAGCTAGAAATTATGCTGATGAGGTACATCAGACCTCCCCTGCCCATCCGATTGGCACTGAAGCAGTCCCTGATCGGGACCCCAATTGAGATTATAATTTGCCTAAAGGAGTAACTATAGAAACCAATTCATTACTTGCCTCATGGCAGGACTTATAGAAAGGCAGCCCATAAGGCTATCAATTATGAAAGACTCCAGGAAATCTTCCAAGATAAGAATGAAAACACTTCAATACTTTTAGACCGCCTGACCAAGGCTTTATTACAATATACTAATCTGGACCCTGAAACCCAGATGGGAGGCAACTACTACTGACCCACTTTTTTTCTCCCAGAGTTTCCCTGATATTAAGGCCAAACTAAGGTGCCTCAAGAGGGGTCCCCTAACTCCCCAAGCTGAGGTTTTGGAGAGATGAGAAGGTCCAGAAGCAGAAATATCAGATGCTTGCTCAAGCAGTCCATCCGGCCTTAGCATCTGTCTCTGGTTCCATTGGCTCGTGGAAGAGTCCCTCAGGAAGGGTCCCTGTTTTAAATGTAGTCAGATGGATCACTAAGCCTTGCAAGCCTCCAGGCCCTTGTCCTAAATGCCATCAGGAGGAACACTGGGCCACTGACTGTCTCCAAGCCCATAGCAGCCCCCGGCCATCTGGCCCTTCTGGTTCCCCTTTCCAACTCTTAGAACTGGCTGCAGATGAGTGATGAGGCCCAGGTCCCCATCACCTGACCACTACCATCACTCTGTGGGAACCCAGCGTAACTCGGCGTATTTCAGGTAGGCCTGTCTCCTTCCTCCTAGACACTGGACTACATATTCAGTCCTCAAGGAGTTCTGGGGGCCCACTACTCCTCCTATGACCTCTATTGTCGGGGTAGAGGGTAAACCCTACCAGCCCTTACAGACACCTAACCTTGTCTGCACCTTTAGCTCTCTAGTTTTCACCCACTCCCTTTTGGTCATTCCATAGTGCCCTGTTCCCCTTATGGGAAGGGACATCCTCACAAAGTTGGGGGCTACGCTTTCCTTCTCCCCTCATACATGCTTCCATCCAGACTCGCCTGCCGCTCCCCTGATCCTCACCCTTACCTTAGGACCATCCCCTATTCCGTCTGCCAATGCCTTCCCATTACCCACTTCCAAGGTGGACCCTACTGTCCGAGATGTTTTAAGTCCTTCTGACACCTGACACCGCAAGCCCATTCACATTTGTCTCAAAACTTTTTGCAGAGCAGCCTTGATCACATTCTCCCATCAGTCATCTAGTGTTCTTCATCCACACTCTGGTCTCATTTGGATAAGTTACTTCACCCTTCCTCTGCACTCCCTAATGACAGCAGTGACAAGTCTCCTCACTAGAACTTAGATCTTGGCACAGCACCAAGGTTCTCTCCCATCCCTTCCCCTTGGGGAGTTCACTCTCGGGTCTTGGTTCTCAGCTCCTCAGCAGAGCTCACAGTAGCTCTGGCCAGGCAACTAAGACTCTCTACAGGCAAAGCCCAGGACTCAGGAAGTAGCAGGTGACTCCCTTCTCTCACTCCCAGATTCCAAATCGCCATGGGGAACTCCCAAATCCCATCTGACTCACCTCTAGGCTGCCTCCTCACCCACTTAGCCCCACTCCTTTTGGCTCCTGATCTAAAGGTCCTTCGACCAGTTCAACCTTCCAATCTTCATAACTTTCGGGAGCGCTCAGGAAAATGGAAGAAAATCCCTTACATGCAGGCTTTCTCCTTTCTCCATTCTAAGCCTTCCCTTTGCTCCTCTTGTTCCCCTCACCCAGTTTCTACTTGCCACTAAAGCTCTGGATTCCTCCAAAGACCCTACTTCTAGACAAATAAGGGACCCAGAACCCTCCTACACTGTAAAGCCCTAGGCAGCAATCTCCCTGGCCAAGGTCACACTGAAGCTAACATTGAAATACAAAGACCTAGGGAGGGAAAAGTGTCAATTTAATTTTCCCCTACCTCTCTACTCTTGAACCTACTGTTTGGGGATAGGCCCTTGCTTATGAATGGTGACCACAGCCTCTCTATTCATTAAGAAGTCAAAGAAACTCACCTTTAGGGCCCCACTCACCATCCTGGCTCCCCATCACCTAAAGGAACTCCTCACCTACAAGGGCTTACATTCCTTACCCCAGTACCACATTTTATCTCTACAGGTTTCCCTGGTGGAAGATCCCAGTCTTACTTTCCACATGTGCTCACCTTTAAACCCTGCTATTCTCCTCCCCACTCCTCACGACTTTTCCACCTCTTCTCTTCTTACCCATTCATGCACTGAAACTTTGGAGGAGCTTCTTCCACATCCCTCCCACATACAGACAACATACACATGGTTCACAGATGGCTCCTCCTTCCTTCAGGAGGGAGTTCATCTGGCAGGGTATGCTATAGCCTCTGTAACCTGGGTTGTGGAAGCAGCTCCCCTCTCCAATCAGCAGGTTGAACTTGTTGCCCTTCACTTTGGCAAAGGGAACCTCCCTCAATGTCTACTATCCCTTGAATTACATTTAGATTGGACTAAACTCCTTCCCTTAGCTCTTCTAAGGTTACAGGCCCTCCCAAAGAAGCCACTCAACATCTCCCCTTTTGAGCTTGTATATGGACGACCTATCTCCCTGTCAGCTCCCCACCCTCTGATTCTCCTACCCCTTGCTCCTCATCTTTTCTATCCCCTGCTTGCATATACTAGGAACCTTCTTTGGCAATACAGCGATGCTGTTCTGGCAAAGCCTAGTTCTGCCTCTTCCCCTTTTCCCACTCTGTCTTCTGGCAACCTGGTATTTTTTAACCCCCACCCCTACCCCGCAACAGGCCCCTCTCTTCCTCTCAATTCTCTGCAAAATGGACTGGACCCAATCCCAATCGGGTCATTCTTACCACTCCCTTGGGGGCCCACCTTGAGGGCATCCCATATTGGGTTCATAACTCCCATTTAAAATGGTTTTCTCTACCCTTT